>NC_031775.1:21776290-22046766 GCF_001522545.3 Parus major
GGCCGTGCCGTGGCCGTGCCGTGCCGGGCTGTGTTGAGCCGCGCCGAGTCGACATAAAGCGTGCGGAGCTGCGCTGGAGGTGTGCTGGGGCTATGCCAGGCCGCGTTGTGCTGTGCCTTACTGAGAAGGGCAAGGAAATTAGTGAAGAGTCTGGAGCTCGAGTCTTATGAGGAGTGCCTGAGTGAGCTGAGAGTGTTTAACCTGGAGAAAAGGCTGAGGGGTATCTTATCGCTGTCTACAACTGCCTTTGAAAGGAGGTTGCAGCCTGCTGGGAGTGGGCCTCTTCTCACAGGCAACCAGCGACAGGATGAGAGGATATAGTCTGGAGCTGTGCTAGGGGATGTTCAGGTTGGACATTAGTAAGAATTTCTTTACAGGAGGGTGATTAGATACTGGAAAAGACTAGCGAGGGAGGTGTTGGAGTCACAGTCCCTGCAGGTGTTTTAGGAAAGACTGAACCAGTGCCATGCTGTAGTTGACATGGTGGTATTTGGTCTTAGGTTGGACTCAGATGATCTCAGAAATATTTTCCCGCCTAATTAATTTTGTGATTCTGTGCTGTGCAACAGTGGGGGTGTGGTGCAGCACCCCAGGGAGCATGCAGGGAAATTCCATGGCAGTGCAGAGTGGCATTAGAGGGATGTGCAGGATGGTGCCATGGGGGCACAGCACAGTGTCAGGGTGCTGTGCTCTGCACACACAGAGGCTGCAGAGTAGTGCCCCTGTAGGAGTGCCTGCAGGGCAGCCTTCTGGAGGGTTGAGTAGGGCCCTACGGTGCTGTGCAGCACTATGCCACCCCGAGGAGAGGGTGCCAGGTGCTGTGGGGTGCACCACAAGTGGGGCAACCCAAAGCATGCAGGGTGATGAGTGAAGGAGCAGCCTGACTGCAGTGTTCGGCAGGGGCTGAGCCCTGGGCTCAGGGCTGCTGAAAGTCCAATTTTCCTGTTAAACATAAACCTGCCATGGCTCTCACCCAGCTGATTGCTCCTGTGGCCGTGGCAGGCATGCACTCAATGAGCAAGCAAAGCAGGATCATACTGAGTGGCCTTTTCCCCCTGCCCAGGCCTACACAAAGATGGCTACAGTTTCCCTTGACTTCAACATCGACTCCCCACGCTGGGACCAGAGCACCTTTGTGGGGCGCCTGAAGCACTTTCTCAACATCACCGACCCTCGGACAGTGCTGGTGCCGGAGGAGGAGCTGGACCGGGCCAAGGCCCTGGTGGAGGGCTGCAGGTGAGGGGCAGGGGTGCAGCTGGGGCAAGCACCGTCCCTGCATTCATGGCCATGCCAACCACAGTGCAGTGTTGCAGGGGGATGGAGGCAGTCATTCTCAAGGAGGTATGCTGTGATGTAACATCTGTTGCAGGTAGTTTTGGGGGGATTTCCCAGGCTTCTCCCAGGAGCCTCAAGCTGTGACATGCTTACTTCTCAAGAGATGTTTCCCCTGCCTTTCATGTGGTGCTCGGAGCTCTGTGCCTCGGCAGTGTCGGGTGCTGGTGGGACTGTGCAGCTTCCCCTGATGGTCTTTGGGCTTGCAGGGCTGGGCTGGTGCCACCAGGAAGCAGCCAGGAGCAGCTGCTCTATGCCAAGAAGCTGTACGACTCAGCTTTCCACCCTGACAGCGGTGAGAAGATGAACCTCATTGGGAGGATGTCCTTTCAGGTGCCAGGGGGCATGGCCATCACTGGCTGCATGCTCCAGTTCTATCGGTGAGCTCCTGGGTACACCAGGTTGGGGAAGCAGCCCTGACATCCCCCAGCCCCTCTCAAACTCCCTGGTGGCCAGAGCATGGCCAGGCTGCCTCCTCTGGGGCAGAGTGCTATCCAATGCATGCCCATGGCTGCTGTGCTTGCCTATGTGCTCAAGCCCAGTGTCTCTGGGCTCTGTCCCCAGAGCCCAGCCTGTGGTAGAAGCACCACAGATCCCGCTGGCCCCTGGCATGGCTGGTGATAGTCTCACCTCACCCTGAGCTCAGCGCCCCTGTAATGATTAATGCAACCAAATCCTACTTGGCTCCTGCTCTTGGTCTGTGGCCCATGGCAGTCTTTGGAACTGAGGACAAAATGTGCCCCTAGGCCAGGCTGCTTCAGCATCCCCAGCCCCTGCTGACAGCTCTATCCATTTCCCTTCTCCACCCCCTTTCATACCAAAGCATGCTTAGACCCACATCTCCAGCCCCACGTCAGTGTCCCTGAGACAACAGTAAAGACCCAGACACCCTTGTTCCCCAGAGCCACTTCTGTCCTCATGTGTCCCATCCTTGCTGCTTGCTCTGACAAAGGCTTATCTCAGCCCAGCAGAGGATGGCTGCCACCCTGCTGAGAGCCATCCCTCCCACCCCTGCCCAAGTGCCTTGCACAACTGAGCCCCCCCTTCCCTTGCTCCCCAGGGCAACCAGAACTCCTGGGATCATTTCCCAGCTCTGCCATTAGCTTGTCACTTTGCCACAGTTCTTGCCAAAGTTTCCCTATGGAATCACCATGATGAGTGGATTGCAGGCATCTTGGCTGTCTCCTTGCCAAACCTGGCCACGGGCACAGCCCAGGTGTCCCTGACAGCCCTTTAGTGCTCTCCTGGTCCCTTCCCTCCACAGGACAGTGCCTGCTGTGATTTTCTGGCAGTGGGTGAACCAGTCGTTCAATGCCTTTGTCAACTACACCAACCGCAACGCTGCTTCCCCCATCTCTCTGAGGTGAGCGGGCCCCACAGGATGGAGTGTGTCCATTTGATGCACCCCTGGATGCCCTGTAAAGACCCCTTATGCCGTGTCTTGGGCACAGAAGGAGCAGGGCTGAGTCAGAGTTGGTGATTCTGTTGTCTCCCTGTTGTCTCCCTTCACCCCAGGCAAATTGGGGTGGCTTATGTCACAGCCACAGGTGCAGCCCTGGCCACCGCAGTGGGACTCAACCTCTACACCAAGGTATGCCAGGCCAGGGCCAGGTGGGGCAGCTGGGCACATCCTGCTCTCCTGTGCTGATGCCAGCCTGTTTCCTGCAGCGAGCCCCTCCCTTGCTGGCCCGCTGGGTCCCATTTGCAGCTGTGGCTGCTGCCAACTGTGTCAATATCCCCATGATGCGGCAACAGTAAGTGTCACACGTGGCTGGGGCGCTTGAGGGACCCAGCTCCCTCCAAAGGCAAGTTGGGCTGCCTGGCCTTCCTGCCTTGGATTCCCATCCTGGGAGCTGGAGGGAGGTGAACTGGGGTCTGTGCATGTGCAGTGCTGTGTCTGTGGTGGAGGGTGCTGGGTAGGATAGCTCAGCCTCCACCTATAGCAGGAGGGGGATTTTTGGCTGAGGATAGCTGTTCTGGAATCTGTGCTGGAAGTTCCCTTGGACCCAAAGATCTGCATGTCATGAGAGAACCCCAGTCCATGATATAGTGATGCTGGGACACCCCAGTTGGGGGTCCTTGTGGTGACCTATGTCTGCTGCTTGGGGTTTCCCACAAGTCACGGCACAAGGAGCTCAGGTGCTGTGTGAGGGACTGTGCCCTGGCTCAGCTGCATATCCCAGGCAGTGTCTGTCCCTAGCACGGCCAGATCCTGCTTGCAGCTGTGCCCTGAAGATGGCAGCATCGGCTGAGCTGGGGACCACGCTGCCCCAGGGTGCTGGAGCCCCGTGTCCTGGGGGCAACCGGGGCTGCTGCGTACAGAGAACTCCCCTGGCATCCCCTTACCCCGTTGCTGTGTCCTCATGCTTTCCTGGCCATCCCATCCTCCACTCACAGCTGCCTGTGCCCTTCAGGGAGATCATCAACGGGATCACAGTGACAGATGAGAACAACAACGAGCTCGGATGCTCCAGGGTGAGTCTGAGGATGGGGATACGGGTTGGGGCATGGCGCTGCCGGGGCTCACCTGCTGATTTTGCTTGCAGAGGGCAGCAGTGAAGGGCATCGCGCAGGTTGTGGTCTCCAGGATCACCATGGCAGCACCAGGCATGAGTGAGTGTGGGGCAGGAGGGTGCACAACTGAACTTGGGGCTCTCCAGGACCCACCACTTTGCCCTCCCCTGCTTGAGTTTCCCTCATGAAGAAGAGGAAGGGTGGCCCTACATCCAGATGGCGTTTGCTCTCCTCATCCAGCCATTCCCATCAGATGCTGCCCAGCCCCCTCCATGCCAAACCACAGCCTGGGAGACAGGGGATGCTCCTATGGCAGTTTGGCCCCACAAGGATGCATCTCATGCTCTTTGGCCCTAGCCCCTCACCCTGCAGCCCAGCACCCACTCTGCTCCTGAGACCCTTGACATGCTGCAAGCCCAGAAGGAAGGACAGAACCATGAGGAGCACAGACCATGCTGCCTGGGTGATGGATGTGTGGGGGTCTTGTGTCAGGTCCTTGCTGTCGACAAACACCCAGTAGCCACCAGCATAACTAGCTGCTGCCATGGCCTCCAGGCGGATGGTCCTGCTGGGACAGCCCTGCAGGCTGGCTAGCAGGATAGCTGTTCTGGGATCTGGGCTGACCTTTGCTCTCTGTACCTAGTTATTTTGCCCATCATCATGGAGCGGCTGGAGAAATTCCCTTTCATGCAGGTGAGTGCATGTTTCTCCTGCCAGTGGGTTCTGTGGTGCCCCAGCCCTGCTTCCCAGCTGCTGATATGCTGGGGATCAAATGGGGAGTTGCAGAGCCTGGCTTGCTTTGCTCCCTACTTCAGTCATTGATGCACCAATGGCCTCTCAAGTCACATGAGGAGGCTGTGGGAGGGTGACAGGGTTTGGTGCACACCAGAGGGGTTGGGCATTCAGCCCTACTGAGGGGAGAAATCTGCTCACCCTGTGAGTGGGTCTTGTGGTGAGACCAGGAGCTCATTCCTGGCTCTTCTCTTGCAGCGGATCCGGGTTCTCCACGGGCCTCTGCAGGTGCTGCTCTGCGGGGGCTTGTAAGTATCTCACTGCTCAAATGCCTGTGAGTGCCTGGAGTACAGCTCCAAAGAGATGCTTCAAAAAATACCTCTTTCCCAGAAGGGATCGCAAATCTGCTTACCTTTGAGCTTGGGCTTCCCCCAGTTATTGGGAATCATGGGGTGTGAGCAGATCCTCTTGGGCTGAAATCCCTATGGCTGAAGGGCAAACAGGCTGGGATCCCCAAGACTAATGCTCTGCTCTTCTCTGTCCCACAGCCTCCTGTTCATGGTGCCAGCAGCTTGCGCCCTCTTCCCCCAGAGATGGTACCTGTTCCACTGTTTCCTCTCCTGCATGGGATCTCAGGAGCCTTCTTCCTCCCCTAGTCCTTCTCTGCCCATCCCAGGAAAAGCATGATGGGCACCCACCCTTCAACCCAAGGCAGTGCCTGCCTGTACACGCTGGTTCCCAGGGCAGCAGGAGAGCATATGGCTCCCCTGCTCTGTGAGCTCTGTGCTGGGAGTGACAGGACACCCAGCTCCATGGGCAGCTCTCTGCCTTCCAGCACTGGAAGGGGAAGGTGGTGGGTCTTGCCATGTGCCTGCAAGATCTCAGGGACTGTACAGGACCTCAAATGGCAATGGGGAGGGGAGGGTGGCTTGACTAGTGGTTGGGGAGAAGGATCATGGCTCTCAGTGTGTATCCCCCTCTCTCCACAGCTCCCTTGCACTGGCTGATCTTGAGGTGGAGCTGCGTGACAGTATCATGGCCAAGCATGGGGACAAAGTGCCTTACGTCTATTTTAACAAAGGACTGTGAATTGAGACTACCTCAGGAACCATTGCATCCCTCTGGCCTCCTGCCACCACCAATCCCATGTCCCCTGAGCAGGGTCAGAGGCACAGCCCAGTCCAGATCTGCTCCCCCACCCAGCACTTTCTCTGCAGCCTTCTTCCACTGTAGAATCAGGATCTGACTTTGTGTGTCCAGCTTGCAGCACTTTGGCTTGTCCTGAGCCATCCCCACCTGCTGCTGGCCATGTCTCAGCCTTGCCATGTCCCTCTTGCCCTGGGGGATGCCTGTGCTTCCTGTGCCTTCCTTTGGCCCAGCCTGTCTGGGCCTCACTGGGTTTGGCCCCAAGAGGCATGAGGCACTCTCCCTTGGGGCTCAGAGCACAGTTCTACCTCCAAAAGCAGATATCCTGCCATTGTACCAGCAACCAAACCACATTCCTGCCTTAAACTATCATAGTAGCCTCTTCCCAAGAGCTGGATCATGTCTTGGCAGGTGTGAAGGGACCTGCTCTCTCTGCACCACGAGAGTGAACATCCCAAAGTCCAAAGACCAATGCTTGGACTATGCATTCCTTGCTCTCAGGTTCAGGTTCTATTCACTCTGTGTTTGCCACCATCTAGGAAAGAAACAGCTAATTGTTTTAGCTCTAATTTTTTAATTCCTTTGAGCACTGTCACCCTTGTCCTATATCTCTTATCCCCACAGCAGAACCATGAAACTACAGCTTTAGGGAACAATTGTCTCTGTACCCCCTTGACATGGGGAAGAGGACACAGAAATCACAGAATTGTTAGGGTTGGAAGGACCTCTGGAGGTCATCTATTCCAGTCGCCCTGCTGTGGCAGGATCACTAGAGCAGGTTACACAGGAATGAATTCAGGTGAGTTTTGAGTATCTCCAGAGAGGGAGATTCCACAACCTGCCTGGGCAGCCTGTCCCAGTGCTTTGCCATAATCAGTGTAAAGAATTTCTTCCTCACAAGAGGTGGAACTTCTTGTGATTTAGTTTATGGCCATTGCTCCTTGTCCTGTCACTGGGCACCACTGAAAAGATATGCCCTTGGCACCTGCCTTTGAGACATTTATATGCATAGATGAGATCCCTTTCAGTCTTCTCCAGACTGAACAGGCCTGGCTCTACAGTCTCTCCTCATAAAAGACATTCCAAATCCCTCATCATCTTTGTGGCCCTTCACTGAACACTCTCCAGTAGCTCCTCTCTTCCTTGTCACAGAGCTGTCAGGACATTAATTCAGGCTCTGAATAGCATCACTGCAAACAACAGAGCAAGGTTGAAAAATAAATGTGGTAATTTTTAAAAAAGAGCTGTGGGTTGTGCTTCTGGCTGATCTCTGTTTCTGGTTTTCTGGGCTGGGCTTTTACATGGGTCTCATGCTTGCCTTGGAAGGGAAAGGTGTGGGCTTTGTGACTGACCAAACATCAGGGTGAGGGTGAGCAAAGGGACCAGGAGGAGGAGGAAGAGTGTAAGGAATGGCATGAGCTCTGAAATGCTTGGACATTCAATGACAGCCTTCCCCAAGAGGTTCTTGGGAGTGCGAAGTCCCATGGCAAGTGACAAAAGGTGATTGTCCTATGTTCACAGTGACACTTATCCTCTTGCAGGGCCCGGGAGGACACTGGGTGACCCTTCCTACACCCATGGGTGCTGTTTATCTTCATGGCCAGGCAGAGTTTCATGATGCTATCTTGGGTCTGCCATGAGGCCTCTCCCATCCCAAAGGAGAGCAGCTTGAGTGTGCTGCAGCCTAGTTTGGGGGAGAAAGGAGCCCAGATCCTGGACTAAAGCCCCGGCTTTCAATCAGTTGCATCCAGGCTCTCTGCTGATGAACATCCCTTGATGGGACAAGCGTGTTTCTAACAAAGCCACATGACGTGGCTGCTCTGAGAGCCCCATGGCCCAGTGGATGATCCATGCTTCTTCCTCCTCAGCAATACATGTCAGATCTCTAGGGCAGCAGCATTCTCACATCAGCCACATGCCTGAGTAGGGATATATTACCCATTCTGCTCCTTTAGAGAGGGCAGGCAAACCCAAAAGGTACTTCTTAAAGTGCCAAGCTGTATCCACAGCAGGTTTGCTTCTGCCAAAGCTGCAGTAGGCAAAGGATGATGTCTCCAACCACATGTAGCTACTGCTAGAAAGCTGTAGAAGAGCTCTGAAATAATTAATAGCCGAGCAGAAAGTAGGAAAACGTGTTCAAACTTGTATATCTATTCCCTGGTCATTATTAGATCTCTTGTTAAAGCACAATTAAAGTAATAGATAAGGACATGAAATGAAACAGATGTCGCTCCTGTTGGGAGTGGAGAGAAGCCACATGGAGACATCTCTGCTCCCTCCTTTTCTTAAGCCTCTTATCTCCGCTGCTCTTGTCCTACAGCCAAAACACCTGTGAGGACTTTTAGAAAAGTACCTGTAACAGTCTTTTGGGTCCAAGGTGCCTCTGGGCTTGGGAGCATGGCAATGTTAGTAAAATGATGTGCTGTAGCACCTGAAAACTTCCCATTCCCTGTTCTTGCTGTTCACCCTTCCTGCCTTGGCAGTTTGGAGAGGTCCTGGCAGGGCAGGGAGCTCTGTGGCCAGTGATGCTGGGACAGCACCCACATGAAGCCAAGCCTGGGACCACAGCAGCAAAGCCTCAGCTTTTTTTGCCACTCCCTTTTTCCTGTCCCTAGTTGTACTAGAGGGGCAATGGAACACAGAGACCCCCTGAAGTGCTATTGCCATCTCACATCAGCTCTTCCCCTGCCCTGGGGAGTGGGACATGGTGCAGTTTATTGCTTATGGACAGAGTAAAAGGTTTGCTTTGGGCTTGTAGTATTGGCAAGCCATCCTCAAGGCAGACCTTCCCTCCCGCCTCCCTGAGCTTATAGCAGTGGATTCCCTCTTCAGATCGACATGGATTTATGCCAGCTGACAGTTCAGCTCAGCAGGGTTTCTAGGTTTCTAGGTTGAAGCTGGAATCTCCCCCGAGGATTCAAATCATCTCAACAACTCACATCACTCTGGACATGGTCACTGCAGCCAGTGCCTGCCAGCCCTCCCCAAAACCACAGTAAGTCAGCAGCCTGCCTTGGTCTCACAGGAGAGCAGAGGAGCTGCTACAAAGCTGTGGCCAGCCTGGCCTCTACTTCCCATTGCAACAGGAAGGAAACCTCATTGCCGAGTCAGAGCCAGACGCATCCCTGCTTGGGAAGAGCAGAAAGTGTTAATTGCTCTCCAACAATGAGTCACACCTGATCTGGGCTTGTCCTGTGCTCCCGTGAACTCCATGCTTTCTCCCTGCTGTGCCTCTAATTTCAGGGCTAGCTGGGAAACAGGAATAAAGCTCCTTTAATAACTGTGTATGGCGGAAATATCAGTGTTCCAGCACGTTTACTTCAAATGACAAAATTGCTACGTTGGCCTGCAGCAGAGCCTGAGTAGGGGCTGAGGAGGCTGCTGGGCTTCTTCAAGCACTGAGAGTCCTACCTGGAGGGCTTGGCCAAGGGCTGGTGGAGGCCGGGATCTGGCTGCCACAGGAAGAGGAGTGAGCATGCTGAAGGTGTGATGGGTGAACGTCTGCTGGCCCACACCAACAGCAGGCAGGTGAGCTGATATGGATAGGAAAAACTCAGGGCAGGAGATAAGCTGCTAAATCAATTATTTTTTCTGCCCTTTCTTAATGTGTTATCTGAGTATCTGATGAACCTCATCGTGTCAATCCAGCATGAAGGTTGTCTGGCACGCTGGCAATGGCAGTGTAGAAACCTGCTGACACTGCCCCGGAAACATGGGCTGTCTCTCCGGAGCTGTGAATCAATGCCAAGTGCTGATGCCCCGACTCCTGCTGTGATCCTGCGGGATCACTACGTGGGGACATGCTGGGACATAGCCGCAGCGGGAGATCCTCTTCTCAATGCTGCTCATGTCTCCCAGTGGTGCTGGCACCAACACATCGCTATCCACTGGATGCCTCGAGTCCCGTGCTATGCCACTGCTGCCATGCCAGCACCCTCTCCATGCCGCACTTCCCGGTGTGTCCCAGCTCCGGGCGGGCTGCTGGGGTTTGGGACAATGTGAGTGCACTGGGGAGGAGGCTGAGCAAGGGTCATGCCGAGCAGGAGAGACCAGCTGAATGGAGGATGAGTGTCTGACGGCCACAGGGAGGCTGTGGCTGTGGAGGAGGATGCCTGTGAACCCTCTTTTCGCGGTGCGCAGTTGTGCTCACAGGGCTCCATTGCAGGGGTGAGTGTGTGCGTGCAGCCCTCACACCCCTCTCCAGACAGTTCCGCCACTCACAACATGGCGGCCAGAGTACTCCCGCAGGTTACCTCCGCTCTGTGCCACACTCAAGATGGCAACTCCCTGTGCGCAGACCCGCCCCTCCCGGTTTTACCCTAAGCGACATCGCGCTGAATCAATGGCAAGCCGAAAGCCGCGTCGGCCGCCCAATAGACGAGTGTCGAGGGCGGGTCCGGGCGCGGGGTGCCCCTGGGCTCCCGTCCCGGGCCGCAGTCGGGCCGGCGAGGCGGGAGCGGGGGGTGGGGGGGATGGCGAGGAGGCTCCGCGCCGCCATGGCCCTGCTGCTGCTCCAGGCCCTGCCCGAGGGGCTGCCCGCCGGCGCGGAGCCCGCCCAGGTATGGGGGGGCCGCTCGGGGGGCTCTGGGGTCGCGCCGTGCCGTGCCGGGGGCTGCGTCCCTGGGAAAGGGGGTGGCTGTGAGTGCGGGGGGCTGCGCCGGCCCTTGGGGCAGAGGGTCCGGCGGGGCTGACAGGGTGTCCATGAGGTGCCAGGGGGAAGAGGCTTTTGCGGGCCCGCCTAAGGTTTGGGGAGCCCCGTGACTTCAGTAAAGCTGCAGGAGATGGAGTGCCTTGGGTCTGGCGGTTCCTGTGTACCGTGGGGATGGAGAGGTGGTATAGGAATCCAGGCACGGGTGGCAGTGCCGCTTGCAGCGGCTTTGTGCGGCAGAGTGGCTGCAGGACGAAGGAGAAAGGTGTTGGACTGGACACCAAGGGAAAGGTGGCTGTAGTGAGGGCAGGAGGCTGGAGCTGGCAGGTGCACAGGGGCCTGCGGGTGGAGGTGCAGGTGGCTTTTGGGGGTGATGACTGGGAGCAAGGTGACCTGTGAAGGGACAGGGCTGAAGGAGGTTTGGAGTCAGCTGGAGGATGGCATTGGGGCAGCTGGCTAGAAGACGTGGGTCAGCAGGAAAGTGGGACAGGTGAGCTGGTCTTCTGCTGGCAGGAACAGTGGAGAAGGAGGTTCGGTGCAAACCTGTGGGCAGCGGGAAGGAAGAGGGAGCGTGTTTCAGCTGGGATGAGGGAAACCAGGCCTTGTCTTTGTAGGCTCTGACCACCTGGTTACTACTTTTGTCATGGTTGGAAAGGGTTTTAATGGAGTTGGCTCTCTCTTTTTCATCTCTTTACTCTGTTTCCTGTCTATATTGCAATATGTACTGTTCACATCTCCAGTGGTGGTCTTGAGTCCAGCAGTGTAGACACCTGTAACTTCTCCCACCTTGATGTGGGAGTCCACTCAGCAAGGACTGCACTCGGCTGAGCAACCTGTGTACAACCTGGATCTTATGATTCATGGAGTCAATGTGTCTTTTTCATCCCATGGAGAGCATGGATGGAATATGATGACTTCTGGTTTGATATGGTGTATTCTGTATAAACTACAAATTGCAGTTAGTATTTGTTGAAGGTCAGAGATAATGAGACGCAGATCTGTGACTGTAGGTCACAGGTGCCATGAAGTGCATTGTACTTAATGTCGCAGGGATGCAGATGGATGTGGCCTTCTGGAATGCGTCCACTAAAATACTTCTCAATACTTCCACAGAAGGAGGACGTGAGGAGTTTGTTTATGATTACAGATTACGAGTTCTTTTGAATTCTGTTTTTTGCTTTTCAAGGTGTTGAGAGTACCAGATCAACTTTAAAAGCTGTGTAATTATTGTTGGTAGAGCCATCCCAAATCCCTTTCAGCCACACTGAGGCTAAAGCTTGGCTGTTGCTGCCCTAGGGAGCCAGATGCAGGATTGTGTTGAACTGTGTGCTTTTCACATTGTCTCAACTGCCTTTAATAGATGGAAGTCCTGGTGCTTGTTCTATTTCACCCTCAGGCTGAGGTATATAAGCTAAACATAAACAAGCACATCTCAGAACCATTTTGCTCTCTTGGTTGTTGTGGTACCCAGCTGTGAGCAGTGGTCAGGTGGAAGGATTATCTGTATGGTAGCTGTGAGTCTCTACAACCCTATACATGCTAATAAAAATGTCATACTGCTCTGAAGACTACGTAAGATGCTCCCTGCCTCAGACAGTTTATACAGTAGTCAAATGAATAGGAAGTAGGAAAGGAAGAAAGAAAAAAGGAGGAGGGCATGGAAGCAATTGTACATCTGGATTGCATGTGGAATAGTGGCATTTGTGACTTGTGGATATACTCTCTAGTCAGTGCACCAGAAATAATCCTAAAATAACATGTCTTGAGTGGTACAATACATGAAGTGGGGGAGAACAGCTTTGGCTGCCTACGTTTTCTTTAAGAGCACTTGGATAGGGATGCATCTTTTACTCATTTCCTTTCCATAGTTTGTCTATATAAAACTTGCACAGCTTTTTTTAGATCTTAAATGTACACTCTGTCTATCAAAAGGCTGGTATTATCTCACTGCACACTAGAGATTGACAGCTGCCCACTCAAGAACCAGAGTGGTAATGTAGGATCTTGAGAAATTAGCGTGTAACAAAACTTCATCTGGTTTGGTGTTGCCTTAGAGCCTGATTCATCAGAACCAGTGAGTTCATAGAGATCTGCAGCGGGGCAGTGCTGGACTTGGAGGATCTCTGCACCAAAGGTTCCTGTGTTCCTCCCTGAAACCCTGACAGCATTTGTCTCTTGTCCTCTCCAGAGTGCTGTTGCCCTTGCTGCCTCTGGTGACTGCTGCCTACTTCCACATACCTTGCAGACATTTGCTATGTCCTGAATGCTTCTGCTGTCAGGGGAGCTTCTTGCTCAGGGTCTGTGCCCCCTCGCCTGGAAAAACTGTACCACAGACCCAGTGGTCTAAGGCTGGGCTGCAAGAAATGTGTCCTTTAAATAATTCAGGAGGTGGAGCTGTACTGCATAGCACTGAACAAACATTCAGGAGAACACACTGTGCTCTACAGGAGTGTCTGATTTTTCAGGTTAAAATAAGTCCAGGCTGCCCAGGATCATCAAAGGCGGTGGATCATGGAGAAAATGACGAGCTATTATATTATCTTCTATCCCAAGTCCAAGTTTATCTGTCTCCATGATTATTCATTGCAGTTTCACTTGTAATCAGAACACAAAACTTTGTTAACTCGAGTGAAAGCATTTATTAGTAGATTACAGGCAGAAGTATTCCAATTATGTTGTAATAAAATCAGGATAAACATCACAGGAAGAATAAATCTAGCTGTGTTCAGTAGCAGCTGTAGAAGTAGAGTCTTAGCAGCACACCTTAGCTATGTGCTCTGTCTCAGTTTGAGGCAGAAGGAAATAAGAAATTAATATATTTCAAAATAAACTGGATAAAATTTGTAATGAAAAACTTCAAACATTAATCATTTTTCTATCAGTTTGTCTCTACAGGGCAGAATAAAGGTTATTTGACCGTCTCAACTATCTGTCTGCTTCCCATGCCTGCAGCTTAATTATCACATAGTTTTGTCAACTGTCGTTTTCTTTAAAAACAAGAGATTTAAGTGAATGTTAACTATGTGACAAGTCTGTGGAATCCATCTTTCTCTAATAAGGTGGTTTTGAGCCAAAATCAGGCAGAAGCATGTTCTTCTTGAAGACCGATTTCATCCCAAATTAAAGAGTTTGCTTGAAGTACTGTGAATTGAGGCATGATTCATCATATGTGACAAAGAGGACAGATCCTTGCTTTAAGGAATAACTCAGCGTGACTGTCACTGTGGCTAACACCCCTGTAACACGAAGTTTCTGTCCAAGGCTGTGACCACAGCTCTGATTGCACCACCATGGAGCTACCACACTTTATCCAAGGCTTTGGCTGGATTCACACCCTTTCAGAGCATCACTTCAGATAGTCTGTGAACTGAACAGCAAAGTTTCAATTCTCATGTAACAGGCTTCTCGTCTGTAAGTTCAAAACAACGGTTTTTATTAAGGTAAAGGTCATTAGTTACAATTGCATTTCTGTGTCTCCTGAAATGCATCAGGTTCCTTATGGAGGAGAGCTGCTTGTGTAACCATGGGATGTATTTTGTCTGCCATATCTTTGTCTGTGACTCTTGGTTTTTTGGCTTGCTAATATCCACAATTTTGGCAGGAGGCAGCAGAGATCAAAGTATGTGGTGTACTTGCTCAGAACAAGAACCTCTAAATAACTGCAGGCTGGGTTAAGGACTGTTCTTTCTGTGATGATTATACCACTGTGAACTCCAGTGTCTTATCTGTATAGCACACTTTCTTGCTGATTGAATTTTGTTTGTGAGTTGCACTCATAATTACACAAAACACTGTAAGACTTTCAACTTGCATCTTGCTGCTGGGCAGCAGATGGAAAGCCTGGTCTGAAAGTGTCCAGTGAACCCTGGGGAGGAGAGTGGCAGATTTCTTCATGAAGTCAAGGCATCTCTCTGACTGGGACCGATCATTGCCTTTCTGAGAACTTCCCTGCCACCCTGCAAATATTAGTTAACAAAAATATAGCACCTCTTTAAGAATAAACTACATCAACTGTTGTATAGTTATTGATGTGCCAGAAGGGAGCTTGGAAGGTTTAATCTGCCAGAGTTGTTTTGGTATGGTTGGGGATTTTTGCATCCTCCCAGCCTGATGGGCCAGGTTAGCCACATCTGGCCAGTGGGAGCATCCAGTACTGAGTGTCCCTGAGCAGTGGCTCTGCTGTGTGAGGTGCTGCTCTGCAGCAGGGATCCTGCCCAAAGTGGTGATCTGCCATTGGCCTTTTTAGGCAGAGGATGGATGCACTCGGTGTTTGGCCATATTTCAACAGAAGTTATTCAGACCTGGCTAAAACACCCACTGAACTCTCACTTTGATTCCCAGAGGTGTTGCTCCTCTAAGTATCTTCAACAGCTGCTTTTCTGCTGACAAAAATAGAAACTGCTCTTTTATATGGCTCTGTCAGCCTGTATTAACTTGGTGTTATGTTGACATTCACCTTCGTCTTTCTGTGGTATTAGAAAGGCACTAATGTTGGTAATAGTTTGTGTTTCTTTATGATCTTCCATATGGCCATCCTCTGAGCTAATGGACAATATATATTTAGTAAATGCAAACTGCCCACCGTTCCTTTTTGCCTTTGTTTTTCCCTTTAAGTCACATTGGGAGGATTGGCAGGATTGAACAGACTTTTGCTTGTGGCAAAAAGCTATCATTGGGCTAATGATCCTGTGGCCTACTTTTCCAGGCAGTGCTGTTGATGTGCCCTGTGGTTGTGGCTGTGCCTATGCAAAGGTCTCCTTGTCAGGCATGTCCAATTTCAGTATGCTGAGCTGCACATGGCCTTTTGTTCTGTCTCCTTACATGTGTTTGGCACCAGGTTTGGGGATATTCCTCTGATCTGAGCTGCCCTTCTTTACAGGGTAAGAGTTTACCCTTTCTGGTTAGCTGCATAGGAATCCTCTGAGTTTGTTAATGCATGTAACTGATGACTATAGCTCTTACACAGTCCTGTCTTGCATTTGTTTCAGGGGGTTCATGAATCCAAGGCAAGCAGGTAAGCTGTGCTGCTGTTTTTGCAGTGTGTGGGAAAGTCCTTTACAGCATGTCAGAAATCTTAAAATCTGTCTCTGAGGCAGAGCTGGTGACAGTCCTGGAAGGGCCATTAGTCATGGCAAGGCAGAAATGCTCATTGCACATTGCAGGACAACCTAATTATGCCAGGTTTTGGTCTGTGCTTCTGAGTCAGAAGTAAAAGAGCTCACAGTAAGGGATAGTATTCTTCTGTGAGTTCATTGAGAGATGCTGACTGGAAAGTTGGATCCCTCATTCCCCGGCTGTCTTGTGTGATTAAAAAGCCCATGGCTAAGAAGAGGCATTTTGAGATACCAACACCTGGGTGCTGTGGCAATGGAGCTCTGACAGGTCACTGTGTGGCTGGGCCTGTGAAGAGTGCACATAACAAACGTGCCTGAAATAACAGCTGGCTGGAGAGGGCAGGGTTGCCAAGCAGGAATTGCATGCCCCTACCTTGCTTGTTAAAAGAAGTGTGTTGGTGTGGCAGTCACAAATGAAGCTTTTTCCATGATTTCAGCAGCAGACACTGTTTGACTGCAAAGGAAGGCTCAAGGTGTTGCAGAGAACTGCTGTTTATCTGCTTGGACAAGGAAAAGCTTGATTCTTCTCTAATGATGTGATTATCAGCGGGATCACCACCTCCAATATTATTTTTAGATGACAGCTGTGGTCTGTGCAACTGTAACAGAGCACTTTGCATGCAGGGGTTTGCTAGGTGAAAAGTGAGGGAGGTAATGGTGGCAGACTGATACAGCTGGACAAACCATTTAATGCCAGTGTGGCCAATGCTCCCTGGCATGCTGTGCCCTAAATAACACCTGCAGATAGAAGGCAGAGATTGTATTTAGTGTGGAGGAAGCTTGTGGTGCTGTTTATTTGCAAGCCTTCTCTGCTGGGCCAGTATCCATCCAGCTTGGATAGCCCAAAATTGGTCTAAACTGGCCAGAGAAAAAAAGGATGTGAGAACTGGGTTGTGTAGGAGATTCAGATCCAGTTTTCTGACAGTTCCTTCTTTCCAAGCAGTTTTAAACTGGCATATTGTAAACAAAATCCAAACACTGACAGTGCACAGGAAGCTTATGAGGAAGTGTCTGAGAGGAGGACCCTCAGTGCAGATCCCAAGGGGACAGAGCTTTGGCCAGCTGCATTTTAAGTGGCATCTTGCTGACAATGGGTTGCAGAGTTGTAGGTGGGTATCCAAGCAGCTACCAGGGCTGCCAAGTTGCAGGGTGACAGATTTAGGGAGTAAGAGACAACAGGGACCTTAGGAAAGATCTGCTAGCAATAAAGAGGATTTCCCCTTCTTTCCTCTGAATTCTTTCCCATTACTATAAGGTGGAAGTTTGTTACTTCTAGTTGTGATGTATTTTTCTTGCATCTCTAGTTTTGGTGTGTGCAAGGCAGTAAAAAATAGTTCAGAGGCAACTCAAGTGGAAGTTCATGGGGTTTGGTTTTTGGGTTTGGGGTTTTTGTGTTTGGGTTTGGTTTTTGGTGGGTTTGTTTTTTGTTTGTTTGTTTTGTTGCTTGTGGGGATTTTTTTTTTGAGATATGGGAGGGAACATGGGAAAAGCTGAAACTAACTGTCTCTTGGCTCTACTTCAGGCTGAGGGAGCTTGTCAAGATACTGACATTTGCTAAGTGTCCTGGAGAGGGAGAGAGAGTGACTTGAGCAGGAAAATGGATTTTGTTAATGAAAGAAGATAGTTCACAGAAGAAGGTGAGCTTTGTGTAATTATCAGTGTCCATCTCCCCATTTTGAAGCTACTGACCAACTTGAATGACATTTGATAGGAAGATACTTCAAAGATGCATGAAATGTCAACAGAATTCCTGAAGACAGATAGGCATAGAGACACCTTAAAAACCAAACAAACAGGAAATCACTGAATAAGAAGCACCGGGAAGTTTGTGAGTTGGATTGACTGACTTGATACATGCCCTACCTCTTACCAGAGCCTCCCTTGGAGCTCACAGTTTGTGAGCCTGCAAAGTCAGCCTTGTGGAACACACTTATGGGAGGTCAGCTCTAGTGGTTACAAAGCTACTTTTATATTTCATTTTGTCTCCCGCTGGCTGAAGAACAAACTGAAGGTGAAAACGTTGATAAGCTGTAGACACAGCTATGAAGGGTGTGTTTTGCCAGGAATCTCACCAGCCATCCTGAGCTTTCCCCAAGTAAAAGGTGTCAAGTGTTCCTTTGGAAGCAGGGAAGACACTTGACCATTAATGACTCACCTGCGGATAGTGCAAAGGCTTTTTAGTGAGCAGAACTGATTCACTCTTTTCTCTTGTGTCCAGCACACAGATATGACCAGCAGGTCAGGTACTGTTGTCCACAAGAGATCTTTTTTTTTTAACTTATTGTGGAATCAGAGCTCATAATCAAGACAGTCTCAGAAAATGTGTCCAGTCAAACAATGGTATAATTGTGGCAGCCACACCAGAGGCCTGATAAAGAGTGCAAAATAGGCAGAAGTCCTCTCCCTTGCTAAGTTCTGTATTCCTCACTCTTTGTAATAAGCTTTTTATTTGTTTACAATGTCTCAGAAGTTGCTTGTTTTTTAAAAAACCTCTTTCTCTGTTTGGGATCTTCTTTAAATCCCAGATGGTGGATGACTGCCAACGGGAACCCATGGGAGCTGCATGTCTTCTGTCTCCAGCAGAAGATCAGGCTATCCTGTTGCATAAATTATCCTGTGTGACAGCCATGCCACTGGTGATGGGCAGAAAAATCTGTCCCACAGAGCTAGCAGTTGGTAAAAGCACCTTTTAGAGCTGAGCTAAACAAGAATTGAGAGTGACTGGTGTGAAATGAAAGGGTTAAATGGGGACTGAGATCATAATTAGCCAGGAGGTAAGGGAAGAGCTGGAGGAGGTGGTGGGCATAGTAGAGGGATGTTGTAAACACTGAACAAAACCTTTGAAGAAGGCAGAATCTTCAAGGCCACAACACTGGGCTGACTTCATCACATCCTGTGTATCAATTGTAACTGTAGAATTACCAAACTTGCCTCTCTTCTTGGGGGAAGGAAATAAATTTCTTCAGATATGGTCTGAAAGACCTTTACTTGGCATGCATGTAACTACCTGAATGCATGTGAAAGTCATGACTCATGTCTGTGTCTCCTGTGTGATGAATTCCTCCTTTTTTTTAGTGGTTGCTTCATTTGTTGTTAGCAGACTGCTTTTCAAACAGTGAATGCCGAAGAGGAGGAGGAGGGTTATGCCTTTGTAGTGTTGTCTTCAAATTACCTTGTCATTTTGACTTCTGTCTTTTTAGAAGATGCAAACTTCACAAACAGCTTGCATTTGACTCTCCAGCCTCCTGTGATCTGCAGCTTAGATAAAACAGGCTTGCAGACATCTGTCATTGCTGATTGTCTCCATTTACTGACACTTAGCAATTGGACTCCAACAGAGTTTATCTTAAATCGCTGTGTCAAAAATAAGAGCTCTTATTTTCCTCTACTTTTTTCCTAGCTGTATTGTTTTCTTTTTGTCTCATTGTTTTGCTCCTTTTTCCTACTCATCTCACTAGGAATTTTTGCATCTCACATACTTGGTTATTAATATCACTCTCATGTTTGTGGCTCATTGTTTTTACTGAGGTTCTTACTTTTCTGCTTGTTGTATCTCTACTTTCCAGAGTCTGTGATCATACTAAACCAGTGGTTAGGCTGTTAAAACAGGAGTTGGGAGATTTTTTCTCCTCAGACCTATTTTGTGCTCTTAGGCCCATCAGTTGACTGCAAAGGCCAAGGATCGTCCTGCCAAAGATTAATTCAGAAGGTCTGAAGCAACCATTATCTTTTCTAAAACATGCAGTCTGCTTTCTCTAGATGGACAAGCTGAAGAAGCAGTCCTCCTTTATTTTCAGCATGATACATATATTTCGAGAAGCTTTGTGCCAGAAAATCTTTAGTTTAAGGGCCAGACAAATCTGTTGTTGCCTTGTTTCACCTTTGCTGGCATGTAACTTCAGGCTGGTATGAAATGTAAGGGCTTGCTGTATTCCTGGTGTGGATGAGGCTCAGACTAGTCTCCTTTTTTCACAGCCTTTAACAGAGCAGATAAACTTTGGGGAGCGCAAAGTGTGACAGTGATGGTTTCTTGTCTGTGTTAAGTTATCTAGCAGTATATAACCAAAACTTTTCTTGCAACCAAAGGATTAAATACATTCAGTGTGTCCTAATAAAACAGGACTAAATCTGTGTGTGCAAGGCAGTGAACAGTTTGGCTTTGGCTGGAAAAGGTAGAGGTCTTCAGGGAAGGAAAGCAGCACAAGATAAGATGTTTACAGTAACCTGGCTGGGTGGTGTGGGCCCCTTACATCTTGATCTTTTGGAACCAAACAAATGGGGGGCGTATTTGTCTCTACACAACTGTGTACCTTGCATGAGTGTAATTTGAGGCTGGCTGAGTCTTGCTGTAGATGTGGCCTTTATAATTACACAGAAAAAAAATAATTTTACCATTCTGGAAACCTTAAGTTCTAGTGGCACTTCACAAGCTGGGACAGATTCTGAAATGAATGACCCTAGATTTTGTTTGTTTGTATTCTTGTGCTGAGAGTTGTTATTATCAGGGGCTCTTCTCTTGCACAGGCACTGCCTGCCAACAGCCCTTCTTGAGGCACTTTCCTTCAGGACAGGGTGCAAGGTAAAACTTGTTTAGGATTTTAACTAGTGTCTCTAATTAAAGAAATAGTCTTTAAACATACTTTTTTTATCTGGTTCAATCTAATAACCTGTTCATTTATGTGTCTTGCACTGCTGCTGTGTTGGTCAGCTTTTTCTCTATCCTGGCAGCAAGCATCTTGCATATGCTTCAGTCATGAGGGCTTTCGAGGGTGAAATGTCTTGCTAGTTTACTTAGCCCAAAAGATTAATGCAAAGGTAAACAGTGGAGAAAAAGTAGAAATTTTTTGGGTTTAGCTGTTGTTGGTTGTTTTGGTTATTTTTAGGGTGAATTTACAAATAGTATTAAAAAATATTTTTAAAAAGCCCCAATGTACTCCCTTTGATGCACAAGTAGTTCTGCAAGAACTCTTCAGTTGTGATCCTGGCTTATCACATGATATTAAGAAAATAATTTCATATTTCTCATCTACAGTGGGGACATTAAAATGGCAAATGTACTATGAACTGTATTTTTTGTATCAAAATACCAGGGGACTGTGTGGTACTGGCTGTATAAATACTATGTAATTTTCCTCTTCAGCTGGATGTCTGGATGAAAGTCTTCAGGTCTAAATTATTAATTGTTAACTAAGAAACTCTTGTTTTTCTTCTGCAAGGTTTTGGTCCAAAGGTTTTTAATGCCCTCAAGTAGTATGGTCAAACTTTACCTTATTGTTGAGATACAGTTTTTTTTCTTTATTGTTCTTGGCTTCTTCTGTACTTGAGGGGAGACTGTTCTTCTGTTTATCTGGAAAGCATTACTGTAAACAATCAACATGTGAAGACACATGAGGATTGAGCTTTACTGCCCCTCACGAATTGCATGTGCTCTGTTTACTGCATGGAAAACAATTAGTTCAAGTGAAAGCTTTTCCTTCATTGCAGCTGAGCTAATTGGTTCTGTAGAAAAGTCAAAACATGGAATTTCTTGTATCTAATTTCCCCTTGGAGACAACAGCACATGGAGGTTTGGAAGCAAAGCAGCAGGTTCAGTGAGCAGAGCAGTGGGAGAAGCTCGAGCTGGCTGAAATGCAAATGCAGAATCTGAAAAGTGAACGCAGAACCCAAACTGGCAGTGCAAACTGTTTTTACAGCTGCATTTTGGCTTCTGGATGCTTAGCATAGGGTAGTCTCTTTTCTATGCTTTCAAACTACATACCAGAATCTTCAGATGGCCACGAACCACAGAGCCTGCCGTGCATACCTTGGGAGTGAGGGAGGGGGCGCCTGGGCAGGTTGCCAGCAGATCCCGATCAGTGTGGGATGGTCTTGGGCTGGGCAGGCAAAGGAATGACTTCCAATTGCCCATGAGATGTCCTGCGTCATCAGGAAAGCTTGCCTTGCTTTCTTTGGCACCAGGAATTTGACTGCCCAGCTGCTGGGAAGGCTCAGACATCTGTGTTAAACTCTTTACAGGATGAGATACCCAACCTTTCTGCAAAGAGTAAAAATCATCTGATGTGTCTAAGGAGGAGATTTTAGATGTGCACACTGAAACGACATCCTTAATTTCCAGACAAGTGTGTGTCTTGCACTCTTGCTATTTTACATTTCACCTTTCATTTGTTGATGAAATGAACATTCTAGTTTAACTTGCTAGTTCTTTAGTGCTAACCTGTCTTCTCCCCAAGTGTGTGGGCTTTCCATGGAGCAGAAATCTTTCAGATAATCCTTGTCCTTCGTCAAAGAGGGAGTAGGCTATTTCTGTGTGGGTGGTGGGTGTTCGTTCTTGCATTTGTTGCTCTCATTAATATGAGAGCTTGTTCAGTTTGTGTCAATAACACCTTTGATCCTCTTATGTAAAGGGAACACTGGGTGTCCTGCAGAAAAGACCTCTTTAAAGTGCCTTGCAATGTTACACTTCTACATGATGGTTAATGAAATTTCATAAATCTATACTGGGCTGGAGACCAAGTACAGTTCTCTATATTGTATTCTGCAGCACACACGATTTATTCTCAGCTGATTGACCTCATGTGGACT
This sequence comes from Parus major, assembly GCF_001522545.3. Taxonomy (NCBI): domain Eukaryota; kingdom Metazoa; phylum Chordata; class Aves; order Passeriformes; family Paridae; genus Parus; species Parus major. The sequence continues at coordinate 21,798,359 of NC_031775.1, forward strand.
TGTGCCTGTGTAAGTAGCAGCTAAAACCAGTGGTCTGAGCACTAATCTGCAAGTTGCAGACAGTAGGTTATTTAGTGAGAATGCTCCACAAGTCTCTTGCTGCAACATTTTCATTCAAAAAGGTCACTTCCATGAGTTCGTGCACAGCTGAATTTAATGTTCTTTCTCAGCAAGGCAGGCCACACTGGAGAGTGCATAATTATAATAAATACAACTTTGTTCTCAGCTGAAAAATCCATTTGAAATAATTTTTTCCAGCCCTTCCAAGAAATGCTTTTAGTAAGATAAATAAAAGCAATTCTTGCCGATTTCACATTCATTCAGCAGGAATGTTGGTGGGTGTAGGGTGCCTCCACTTAAGTCACTCATCACAGTGCCTTCTGGGCTCAGTCATATTCAATAGCTGGCTAAGGACAGCACTTGCAAATTTGGTTTCTCGCAAACCAATTAAACCCAAATTCATTATTTCTTACTTAGTTTGAATCCTGGTTATTATTTTGAGTGAAATTTTTCTTAGCAACAAGTACAGAGAGTTCAGTTACACTCTTAACTCAGGCAAACTTAACAATTCTTTGATAGGTGCATCTGGTTTTTGGGCTATCCATGTATTTATACAAGTTTTTGTGACTTACTTTCTGGTTGGCACTTCTGTGTAGTCAGAGAAGATTTGTTTTCTTCTGTGTTCTGTTTCGCAACAGTGGAAATACTGAAAAAGTCTCAGCCTAAATATGGAAGGAAAACTAGGAGTTGTTCTTTTCCTCCAAAACATCTAAGCAAGTGCTTTAAAAAAATCCCCTCTTTGCTTTCGTCTTTCAAGAGGCTGAGCAGAGTGAAATGTCCTATCTTCTCTTGCTTTTATTTTTTTGTCTAGGTATAGCAAAGAGGCTCTGCTAGTTGATTGGGATACTGCTACTGGTGGAAGCTGAATTTTCACATAGTTCTCCTGGGTTCATGTGCAGGTCTGGTTACCTTTAAGGTTTCAGAGGGGCTCTGCAGGGTGGTCCTTAAATATCTTTCTGCTTTCCCTGCAGAGACTCTAGATAAGCAGTTTCGAAACTCCTCCACTTAAAGCTACCACAACTTTTGGTTTAGCAACTACCTCATTCCCATTGTTCCTACTATTGTACAGTTGGTTGCTGCTGCAAGGTCAGTCTTCTGCAGGACTCTGCTCTGATCTATGAAACTACAAGGGAAAAGACTCACATGGTATTGTCAGTTGTAAATGAAAGGTAACATGGTCATTCTGCTTTTGCCCTGAATTTGGACAGCCCTGTGCTGTACTACTTGGCATGAAGGACTAGCTGCATGTAAGCTGTGGTACCTGGGATCTGTCTTGTCCTGTTTTCTTTTCACTTTGGAGAGAGGGAGGCATGGAGGCCTTTCTAAAGGAAAGAAGAGCCTTGTATCTAGGAAAGAAGAGACTGTTGACTGCAAAGGGAGAAAGCAGAGGGAGGTGATTGAAATCTGAGTGCTCTGACTTCATTAAATGCAAGTGATAGTCCTGGACCTGAGGATGTGGCGTGGAAACTCAAATTTACTTTCAGTCACCTTCTGTGTGCTAAATTAGATAGTCATCTCTCAATGACTTGCTATCTCTTCAAGCTCCAGTGGGTTTCCATTGACACCAGAGAATGATCAAAAGGGAACACTTGCTGGACTGGACTTGTGCCTTATGGTCACATTCATTTAATACTGATAGAGACCAGATTTGATCAGCACTTAGATCATGATGGTATGCCTTTTTTTCTCAAGGTATTATTTTCTCTCCTTGCTTGTCTGCTTTATTCCACTGCCTTCCTTTTCCTGATGCAAGTCTTTGTGTTCTCCATTTTATCTGTTGAAGCCATCAGTACTTGAATACTTGGTACTTGCTAATGAAGCTTGTTTGGCAGTGAGAACCCATGGGAAGCTCGGTTAAACTAACTGTTGTTTTAGGATCTCTCCAGGCACCCTGACCCTATGCACAGACATGGTTTATTTTAGAAAGATTGTCTTAAGTTAGAAAATCAGCTCTTGTTCAAAAATGAAAACACACGTTGATCAAAACCTGAATTTCATGTGGGTTGTGTAAACATGTTATTTGGGTTAGATCTGGGCACTGGAAAATATGTGACACTGTTGTCCAGGAAGTTCCAGTTCAAGAAACGTGGGGAACTTCAGGAAGTCACATTAACTGTCTCCTTGGGGAAGTGTCTCAGAAATCCTGACCTCTGCATTTCTGCCATGTGTGTGACGCTAGTGGAGATGATCACTTGAGCAGTTGCAACATTCTTGTATATATGAGTTTGAATGACATTATGAACTGTGGAAAGAATAATGCTGTGCTTCCCAAATTGTCCCCCAGAGACTCTCCCTCTGCCCCTGCACATGAGCAATTGTCAAAGCACTGTCTGCTTCCATCAATGCCATGTTTTCTATGGTCAAATCACAGGAACCTTTTTCTAGGGGTCCATGCACTTGAATTTCTAGGGGTGATGGCTGTGGTGCTCTCTGACACCTCTGCTCTTTGCTAAGCTTCCATCCAGTGTGTAAGATTTTGGGCTGACACAGATATCCTGTTTTTATCCCCATCCACTAAAGGTTTCCTGTGCAAGATGTTAGTTTTAGTCTCCTTTTTATCAGCCCTGACAAAAGTTGTTATTTAAATGTTGCTCAATATTTTCAATATGAATTTGGGATGACTGCTAATTCCTTCTTGTTTTGTTTTAGCTTTTCTAATCCCATTTTCTATGACTAAGTTCAGTTGCATGATTTCCTCAGCAAGGATTAGGGTTTACTGCTATAGGTACGTCATCCTGCCTTTGAAGCTGCTTGCTCATGCTTTCTTTGGCAAGCTCTGGTAGGGATCAACAGAGATGGTATCTTTTGGAGGCTGTAAAAGGGTTAATCGGAAGCATGTTTATGAAAGCAGGTTGCTCACCTTTACAAGCTTTTACTGTGATCTTTTTGAATGCTTTTGGAAGATTTATTACCTGCCTTTGTAATTTATATTACATTTTTCTTTCCTTTCTTGAAGCTATTTTGATGCTATGTGTGGTATAGTAAAAATTACCTATGATAAGTACCTTTTCTTGGCAAGTCCTTAATTGCACACCTCTTGGATGCCAACTGGAGAACGTGACTGTCTTCATGTGGATGGCCTAACAGTTTTGGCTGGTATTTTGGGAATGGCTGAAGGAGTGTAGAGCAGCTGAAGCACATCTGTAGTTCCAAACCAAACCCAGGCAAAGGACTTTCATCCCCTAGCAGGCAGATTGCTATTTGTACAGATGCTTCTTCTCAAAAGCCATTTTGTAGGATTGGTCACACTTGTGGCTGAGTTTGCATAAGTGATTGGGAGAGGGGCTGATGGCTGTTCGTGGGAGTATTATTTTTCATCAGGGAGATTAAAGATATTGCTATTGATTAGGAAATGGCTTTGGAGATTCTCCAGTGAAATGGAACACCTACACATATGCAGTACTTTTTGAAAAATGTTAAACAGCATCTACCCTCTGCTGGGAATTGTTAATTATGCTTTTGGCTCTATTTGCCTTGCTGGCACATGTACCATTGTGAAATTTTTACAACCAAATAAAATATCAGAGAATGATTCTTTTCAAGAGGAAGCTGATAGCTACCTTCAGCTGATGCCTCTTTGAAACCAGGTGAGAAGCATGTGCTTGCCTCATTGGGACCTGTACTTACCTGTGCTGCCATAGCACCAGATATTGCTGCAAGGCTCCTGGATTGCAAAGAGCCTGGATAGTTCTGGTAGGGTAGATGTTATGATGCCAGGCTCTGCAGATGTACGTGATGCAGTTCAACAGAATGTTGAAAACCTTAGTTTCTAGTAAGTTGACTCAAAGTGGATCTTTTAGTGCATTTTCATTCAAAATGTGTCTTCATTTTTAGTGAATTTCTAAAGCTATGACAGAGACTATTGGAACTTGCTGTATTTACCCCTGTCTAGTAGTGAATGTGGAGCTTTGCAAGTGCTGGCTTTTGGTACAAATTCATGTGTTGTGTACTTGTAATACCAGGATCTTCTAGAAACCCATAGGAATCAAGTGACTGTTATTTCTATTTTCTTGATTGTTGAAATTGCACAAAAGTAGACTCTTCTGAAGATTTCATTTTTTCCCAAGGAAGTATCATCTCCTGGGATTAAAGTATTTGCTGATGCAGATCTCTGTGATCACAGTTAAAGAACTACTGAGTGTCACATCATTAGGTCACCAGTTCAAATCTACTCCAAAGTGGTAATGTGCATTTTTGTACCCCTAATGCCTTTCATCAGGATTTATGTTTACTTGCTTAAACTAAAACTGGAGCATCTGCTATTCAAAATTATGGTTCAAGTGGAAAATAAACACTAGAAGCAGTTCTTTCTATAGCAGAAAATCCTGTTTGACTTTTGTATATGCTTGTCAGCACACATGGAGCTTTAAAAGGAATAAAAGTTGCAGAGAAATTGGTGCATTTAGTCAAGTCTGGTACTTTTGGTATGCTTTTCTATGACTTTTAAATTCCAAGAGCTTTTGAAAAATATAGGAGGATACAATCTTCGAAGGCAAAGAGATTTTGAAATTGAAAATGCAATGGGGAGAGTATTTTAAATGGCAACTGGAACACTTTTGGACAAAGTATTTCTGAAATTCTTCCAGGCAGCTGCTCTTCTAAAGAATGATGGTTGGTTGGCTTTTTTTTTCTTTCTTTCTTTCTAGTTTGTTGCTTCTAGCATTCATGTCAGAATCCTTCTAGAAAGCTGCACTGCTAAATCTGACCTCTAAATTCAGGTTTCTGGTCAAGAAGTGTGGACTTGAGTGTAGAGTAACATCTGGTACTTGTGATGACACATTGGACTGTACCTTTCCCAGGCTGCAGAGAGCTTCAAGGGTTCTGTTCACCCACACAGGCCTTTGCAGCTTCACGGTTCCTCTTAGTCAAGTTGTTATTCTGAAGTTGGAAAATCCTTGCATTCTCCTTGAGATGTGTTGGGATATGGAAAGCCATACTAATCCCTTCCTTCAGGGGCTGATGTCTTGTGTGCTGGGATCTGCCTGCAACCAGCTTTCTTCCAACCTTTTCCCGAATGTTTCCTGAGCGCTCTCTGGCTTGTTTCAGGGACCAGCTTGGCAACGTTATCAGGAATCAATAGCTGGAGTCCTTCAGGAAAGAAGTTGAAGACGCTCAAGTGTGAATTCTGGTGTCCTGGTTGTTAGAATCTGTTAGCAGAGACGTCAAGATGTGAAGAAGAGAGATGTGAAAGCCGGTACAAGTGTTCTTTTCTTTGTGCTCCTGAGGAGAAATTAGGATTTGAGCTGGCTTCCCCACCCCAAAGACTGTTGCATAGCTTCCCATGCATCTCATGCTATGGGAGATCACTGGTAACCTTTGTCAGTATTTTGAGGTATGAAAAGTGGGTTGTGAGGTGTGGAGACAGAAAAATTAGATATTTAATGGCATGGAAAAAAAATTGCCCATAGAACTTGAGTCATCTCTGTGGCACTTTGTTAGAAGGGCTCCAGTCCTGTGAGTCTGGAATAAATGTTTTCATGCGTGGTTACTCTGTAAAAGTCTTCAGTCATGTGAAGGTCTGAGTTCTTGGCACTTTTTTGGAGAAATTATGAGACCATTCATTTTCAATCCTGATGCCACTTATTGCCACCATATTGCTGGTTATCTCAGAGCCTGTTTGCAATTTATTTATGGCTTCCTGCTTAGAATATTCAGTTACAATCAAGTACATCAGAAGCATTGAGTACATAATTCTGCGTCTCTTTTGATGCTGATTTTATAGAGGCAGTACTGAAGTTCTGTGTTAGCAAAGGAATAGCAACCACTAAACAATTTCTGCCAGTATTTTAAATCTCTGATTACTTTGTGGCTAGTAACTGATACCAGCCAGAAATGATGTATGGCTAGGAAACTTTCTAAATTATCATCCATCTTTTTGCTGGAGACCAAAAGAGGAAAGTTACTGAAGTGGAAAGAAAACTTTTTTTTTTTAAGCTGAGTCATGAGAAAATTGGCAAGTTGCAAGGGAAAATTTAAATCTGGTGTTTACTTACTATAGTTAACAATGAAATCCTCCTTTACTGAAAATTACTAGAGTGAGTTATGATTTCAGTCTCCTTGATACTGTGGAAGAATAAAAGAAAATAGAGTTGTCTTGGTTTTTAAATTTATTATTAATACAGGTATTTGGTATAGGACATGGGTAAATAAAAGGAAAATGCTTCTTTTTACTGACAGTTCTCCAAAGATTGACCCTAAAGATATGGTCATCACCAACAATTACTAGTTTTCATAAACGGTATGATTTTGTATTTGTTTTCCCTTGTTATGTGCAAATAACTAAATCAAAGAATGTCCTCTTCTGAAACCTGTGAACCTTTAAGAGTTCTGGTTGTTTTCATTATGTATACAAATATTAATACACTGAACTAATATGAAAAATATCAAATGAAAAATGAAACGTCAAATATTTTGTGTAATGTAAAGTAATAGGTGTTCTCTCTAAACATTCATGACTTACTCTGTTTCTTTTATAGTAAATTCTGTTCTTATTCTGCTAGTAGAAAAGGAAGAAATAGAAAACAGTGACTTTGCCAGACATGAAGCCCAGTACAGTTTGAGAATGCATGACTAGTTATTTGGAACCCCAGTTACGTTTTGTATAGAGGCCATAATTTGTCTTGCACAAGAAAGCTGGCTAATGTAAAAAAAAAAATTATCTATCTTTGAAAATAGATTAAATAGATTGCAGAAGAACATATTTCTCAACAGGTAGGAGTGTAGGCATTGAGTTCAGCTGAGCAAGACTGCAGGGAATAATGACAGAACCTCTTTCCCCTCACTTTTCAGGCTCTAAGTAGGACCAGAGAACACCTTTCATGAGTGTGGAGCAGGCTTTTCTGTCCCCTTCGTGTGTGCAGTTTCTTTGTGTAAGTCTTGGTGCCAGGTTTTTGTTACACATACTGGGGGCCATGTGGAGTGAAGCTGCAGGTTGTCATCAGCCCACAGCCACAGCTCTTGCATTCCTGGTGACAGAAGAGTGTTTAGATATTAGTGGGATTTGCTGTAGGTCAAATAGAACATGAGACTTTCAAGGTGTCCCCGTGCAGATGTTTGTCATGCTGCCAGATGTGGTTTACTGAACTGTTGCATGTAATGAACAACCTTTTGTGATTGCATTGATCAAGATAGTACCTCAGGTGTGTTCCTCATCCAAGGGGAAAAGTGAGGTCAGTGAGAATGAATGTTGTGCTGCAGCTTAGACTGGAAAAAAGATACTTTGGTGTCCAGGGAAGAATAAGTCTCAGACTTCTGCTAATTTGGGGCATAATGCTGAAGTTGGGGCATTCAGTCTAACATGGTGTCTTACTGTTCTGTGGCAGGTGACTTTCCTGCGTTCCTTGTTGGGCTGCCCTACTTGTTTGAGTGATGACCAGCTCTGTATTTATTGTCCACTTTTTCCTCTGGCTGGCAGTCCTTTCTGTTGTCCTGGTACATGTGCTTCAGCCTTGCCTGCCATTTCCTTTTGGCTCAGAATTATCTGCTGTGTTGTTCCTTGTAGATGTGGGCATGGGTCCCACCCTCCAGAAAACTGGAAGCCTGGTTTTACGTCACCTCCACAAGCTTTTTGGATGTGATGCATAGCATGGAGAGCCATTTGGATGTTGGTCTTTCAGATATTTGGATATTGTGGTGGGAATGGAGGCAACCAGGAACATAACAGGCAGGAAAATGCTTCCTTCTGGCAGAAGGCAGCTACCTTATATAGAGGAATAAAACTGAGAGTTTCTCTTAACTCCTCCACCTTTCAGGTTAGATCTGTTTGTTTGTTCAATGAGTGAAGCGTCTTATGTCTCAGAACACGTGCAGAAGTGGGAAGGCTACATGTAGGCTTCTCAAAAACTCAGAGAAGCTGATGTTGCCATGCTCATATTCTATACTGAAACAGTGACATTCCTGGTAAATTGATGGCAAAACGTAAACTTTTTTTTATCTTGCTCTTCTCCACTCTTTAACTCTCCTTACGAAGTTTCTCTGTGATCAAAGGATATTAACAAAATCATTATCTTCTTGGTTTTACAAATTTGGCTTAAAAATTCTCTACTTCAAACTTGGTAAATATTGTCTCAGTATGCAAACAGTGGGGATGCAATAGGGGAAATCACTTGGCTTTTGAAAAGCTACATATGGGAAAGTCACATGGAGATTTCAGTGGTTTATTTATAATTCTGCAAAGGCCTCTTCTTATTTGAAAACCAGGAGAGACCAAACAGTAGCTTCTGGAAAGCAAACAGCTAGATTCTTCATGAGTATTTTTGACACAAATATTAACTTCACAGATTATTTCACTCTTTTCTCCTTAGATACTTGTATTTAGCCTTCAAGATGTATACCTGGTAAAGTAACATTGTGAAGAAAACTAACTCCTGCAGCATCTGGCTTTTTGAATTCTAATTGTGAAGCCAATAAGAGATGCTTTGTTTTCATTTAGCAAATACATACTGAGTTTCCAGGAACGTAACTTGATTGCAATAAGCATACCCAGTGAGAACCATATGCTTTTCATGTTTGTCTTTTATTGAAGGATTAGAGTATTTATTTCAAAATCTCTTTTTCAGAAGAACACTAGTATTAAGATTACCATTAAGTAATATTTAAGTAAGAATCCTTTGCATTTTCAGATTTGGCTGTATATGTTAACATTTCCAAATAAGTCATTGGAAGAATTTTACTAGTTAATAATGCTGCCATGAGTTTTACATCAGCTTGATTCTGGGCAGTGTTTTGCTGATACCAGTATAAGATAACTGTATTATGTGAAATTGCTTGAACAGAGCTAAAGGAGCGATAAAAGTGATCTGCCCAAGAGACTTTAGCATTCTCCCTCTGCTTAGATAGCTGAACATGACTAAGTCTTTGCAGAATGACATCTAAGGTTACACTTGGAGTCATTAGGTTATAAACAGTCCATGAAATGTTTTGCATGCTTCATGTCAATATTCCTCTGAAGATCAAGACTCCCTGGGGAGAAATGAGAATATGCACTGAAAACATTCTCAGTCTTGAGGTTTATCCACAACTTCCTAGATCCCTAAAAGTCAACTGTCTTGTGAAGACATTATTGCAGAACAAATTTTGATGCTGCTCTGAGTGTTTATATATGGGGGAATCTACTGGGTAGCACCCTTTCATGTTTGTGCTGCCTGGCTGAGTTGTAAATGACATTTGAAAATCTTTCTGACTCTCATATGGTAGATTTATATGAACCTTCATGTTCAAGAATGTTTTTGAGCCTCAGGCTATGATGGGAAAAAACATGGTAAAATTCAGACATTCTGTCTGAATTTGTGCTATTGAATAGATAGAGGGTTTCTTTCATTTCTGTTCATTCTTAGTAAGGCTTAGAAGTGTTGGGGTTGAGTTCTTGATCTTTCTTGAAGATGCCAGAGTATCTCTGACAGATGTGACCCACCACGTTTTTTTGAGGTTTTTTTGGCCAAGAATAAATCTTGTGTGAAAAATGGTTGTTCCTAGACACAATCCAGGTAAAGCTGGGTCTGTGGGGGGACTGTTGAAATTGGGAGAATGGTGTTATCTTTTGCTCTGGTGTTAGCGTATTCAGTATTCTGCCAATACTGAATGCTTGGCATCTGCAGTGGTACAGCAGCAGCCTGTGCTCCTTGCCTGTGTGGTCAGCTGACCTAGGGCAACCCTCTCCAATAAAACAAAAGTTCCAGACCACCACCTTGTCCTTCAGAAACTAGTCTTATTTCAGATTCCACTGTTACTTTGTGAAATATTGGGATTTATAGACCTGGCAGGATGGCTCTGGCAGAGCTATCACATTACAGCAAGATCTGGGCTCTCAGTCAAACCCCTGACTTAAGTGGCATTTCTCATACCTAAGGATGCAACTCAGAAGGGATGTCCTTGGCATCTGTGTGCATTGAAATTTCTTCCAGGTCAGCTAAATGAGAGCAAAGTGTAGAGGACTTGAACAAGAATCTGGTGAGAACTGCTGTAAGTGGCAGATGCTCACAAGCTAGCTGCAGTTCATGGGCTGTAGGAGCTACTGGTGCGTCTTCCTCTTCTTGGGAAGTGTAGGAAGAAGTATTTTCCACGTGTGTGTTGAGTTTTTGGAGGCCTGGCTGTTCCTCAGGGGTAGTTCAGAAGCTGTCTGCAGACAATTTGATAGCATCACTTCATGATAATGAGGAAGCAGCAGGGTTGCATTTCCTTCAGCCTGCCTTGAATAGGGAAGTAGAGAGGTTCAGCTGTGCAGAGCTGCAGGACTGTGGAGCATAAAACAGCTCAGAGACTCTTCTGTAACAGAACAGCTCAAGAACACACTAATTGCATGTATGAAAATTAATCCTTGTCCTGTTTGCTTTGTCTGATGGTGAAGCTGCTTGATTTGTCTCTGTTATGGATCTGGTTCCCAACCTAAATCCTTCAAGCATCTCTGAAGGTCTCTTTTGGTGCATGGCAGATGCACTGAATGCCACTGGTTCTGATGGCTTGCTTTGGTAGATAAAAGTTCTATTTCCACTAATAGGTTTTTATATTGACAAAAGATGGCTTTAGCTTTTTTGATTTGGCTTTGCTTTGAATTTCTCAAGGATTTTGGGACATTTTTGATGGTCACTTATTTTTCCTCTTGGTGACTTCAAGTCAATGTGAGCTCAGACTGCAGTAAATAGTCCACTGTATGTTGGCACTCTTAAAAGATAAAGCCATGCTATCAGTTTACACTGAATTCTTTCCACAAATGGGGTATATGTGGTAGAATAACCTTAATATTTTTCTTTCTCACACAGACCTGCATTTGAAAAGGATTCTGAAATTTATTCTCATCTTAAAAGAGCTGATGTTAAAACTATCTACTAAATTCATCCATCTAAAACTGAATGAACAGTAAAGATTTTAGTGATTATATAATTTACCTTTGGTGTAAAAATTGTATTGCAGCTAGAAAGGAACACACAAAGGCTTAGGAAAAGGTTTTGCAAAACAGTGTTAGATAAAAAAAAAAAAAAAAAAAAGAAAGGTATTGATGTAAAATTTAATGAGTGAAGCAAATGAACTATAACTCAGTAACTGATACTGACTGAAAAGGTTTGCAGCTCTTTTGGTTCTTGGGGGAAAAAAGCCCCAAACAGGAGGAGCACAAACTCCTGGTTGTAAATCTATACATATTAAAATAAATACTAAATGTCTAAAGGGTCAGATTAAAGGAAAAAAAATAAGAAAAAGTTAGAAAATGGTGAAGTGCTTCAGTCTCTATTGAAATAATAGAATAAATCCCTGAAGGTTTTATAAGCATCTCTAAGGCAACAGAAAATGAATGTGGATTTATCAGGAAGAACCTCATGGGAGGGGTCTGATGAATTTAATTTGGTTAATTCATTTGATGTTTTACAGCCCAGCCTGAGTGAGGCAGCACATTGGTTAGGGGATACTGAGTAAGGATCTGTGTTCAGGAGGGTCCATTAAGTGATGAATACTTGCTGAGGAGTGTCTGTGGTAGTGACTGGGATCCTGGAGGGATTTGTTCTGTGTGTGTGCCAACAGTTTGGGAGACAAAGAGAAAACACTTGAGATGCAGATGGAAGGTTGTGTGTGTTTTTTAAACAGGAGAATAGCTTGAAGAAATAGCCTGAAGCCTATTTCACTTTCCTCAAGTAAAAATTCAGAGTACTTAGCAATGGAAAAAGTGAAATAGTCTGGGATTTTGGATCGGAAACTGAATGCAGTTCTTTCAGTAAAAAACTCACCAAATCTTTCAGTGTAGAATTGTCCTATACAGGTATTTTGTAATACTCCACTCTAGTAGGTGATATGCACCATTTTGGATTCCACATTTTAAGATGGGTTTAAGTTTCAGCCTGGAAAAAACAGTAAAACGATGATTTAATCCTTGTAGTCTAGGAAATAAAGACTTCTTTTGTCTTCTGGAAGCAGCTTATAGAGGAATGGAACAATTTTCCAGGTGAGCAAAGTTAAGAAGATCACTACTATCAGTTGTCTTGCTTTTAGTGGAGAAGAAAATATTACTACCTTATCTTGCACTAAGGCTTGATTTAATGTTAATGGAAAAGAACATCCTTATGTTTAAAGGGCATCAAGCACAGGAGTACGTGCCCTGTTGAGGCAGCGGTTACACTAGTGATTGCAGTTGCCTCAAGAATAGGTTAGAGAAATGTTGATGCTTTGGGTGCAGCAAATCATTCCCAGAGTGGTTTGACAGCCTGGTGCCACTGAGTTCGCCTCTTTGGTTTTCAAACTGCCCTGACTTATGAAGCCTGTGCTAAGAAACAAGTGCTAAAAGGAGGATGAGTCTGATGGTCAGTCTGTAATTAAATCCGTAACTAAATCTTGCTCACAAATGTTGCCATCTGTCCCAAAGTTTTTTATGTATTTTTACCTGGAAAATGCCTTTCCAATGGTCTAATGAATTTACAAGGTGCAGGCTGGGTCTCTGAAATTAAGTTAGTAGTTAGTTTTCTCACTTGTTTCCAGGGCATCAGGGTTGGTGTCCTGGTGTCCGAAAGGAGATGTTCAGAATTTCTACTCCCCAGACTACCGCCTTTGGGGGGAAAAATACTACTGTAGGATCCTGTGATGTGTCAGAAGTGAGTATTTCTAAAAATTGAAAATATTTCCTTATCTTACAGTTTCTTCATTCACAGTCACCTGCAGGGCTCTGAGCTTTCTGAGTGCTGAAGGTGATGTATATTGTTTACCTTTTTGAAGAAGAAAAGGTCTTGCTAGTTTGAGGTTCTGGAGTTTGTTTTTGTTTTTTATGGTTTTTTTGGGTTTTTTTTTTTAAATTTACTGTTTTACTGTAGTCACTCTAATTAGCACCAACTACTTTCCTTTAAAAAGGTAGGATGACAATCACGTTTTGATCCGTTTTGATTTTTTTATAATGATGCATACAGACTATTAGGTTTATGCTATGGGAGAATTCCAAAAAAAGCAATGGTTGCAGAAGTAAAAGGTCACTGGTTTTGTGATTTAGAGTACATGCATGTCTGGGAGCCAGGCCTGAGCAAGGAGGAAGCAAGTGCTTGGTCTTCTCTCTTTTCCTGCAGCCCATACACTTACTGTGAAGAACTGTATGAAAGAAGTAAAACTATGGGTCATCTGGTCTTCCTTCTCTGCTCTGCTCAGCCAGAGGAGTGTTCACTTTATCTGCCAGTGGAATAACAAGCATTAATGGAAAATATAGCAGTTTGGATAAGATAATGCCCATAAAGGCAGGCTATGGTTCTTAATGGTTCTTCCCAAAATAAAACTGAATTAAGATTTTAATTACTGAACTCTCTGAAATAAGCTTATGCACACATTTTGCATACACCCAAGGGGAAAATCCTACAGATACCAGGAAGGAAGGAAGGAAGGAAGGGGAGTGAGACCACAGGGTGTTGGAGGTATCTGCCCTTGAAAGGGCAAAGCCGCCTGGCAAGCAGGTTTGTCACTGAAATTGAGAAACTGGCTGTGATTCCAGGTGCCACCAGTGCCTTTAATGCTTAAGCAAAGTGCAAACTGCGTAATGCCAGGGCCGGTGCTGAAACAGGACACCGGGACATCGCTTCCTCCCAGGCGCCTGTTCCTTACATAACTTCGGGCTTCCCCAGGCGGCCTCTAGACGAGCTGAGCCTGACAGGAAATACTTGGGTAGCCAGTGGCAGTTCTGCTAGGCATAGAAAGAATAGCAATTAATTGTATTCTGACTCCAGTGGTTGTAGTACCTCAGGTGCTATCGGCATTCTGTGGTTAAGGAAAATAGCCACTGAGAGGGAAAATGAAGCAGGATGGTGAAGCTGGTGATGGGAGGCACTGAATTTTTGTCCTGTATGCTTGGTTTGAACCAGCTTCATCTGCACCTGGAAACTACATCCATCAGCTCTGTTTCATATACATCATGTTTTCTGAGGGCCCCCTCAAAACATCTGCTCTCTGGTTGGCAGAGCAGCAAAGTGTGTGGCCTTTTGGGGAGCTTTTCTTGTTTTCCTGGTAAAGATGTCAGTCAAAGCAGGAGAGCAATTAGGCTGTAAGGTATTTTGTATTTTATTCCCTTTCACAGATACAGATGAACTCATCTTGAATCTGCCCTTAACCATGCACAATGCTGATTTATTCCTTACTTTTGTTTACTCATTTTTTTCTTCCAAATACCTGGGGAGATCATAAGCAGTGCAGTAGTTCAAGTTAGAAAAGACAATCTTTTGTTTAAAACCAGGTTTTCCATAAAGTTGCATTTTTAAGGAAGTTTTTAACAGTGGAGTTTGAGAGTGAATAACTCTCACAGAGTTTTGTCTAGAGATTTGAAAGTGATGTCTTTAATACTGTTTTGTTGCGATCTTTTAAATGCTTGTGGTATTGAGCTTTCTTAATAGTTAAACTTGTGATTTCCTTTCATTCTTCATTTTGAAGAATGAATATGAAAAAATTCAAGATTTTCAGTGCCCTTCATTTTGGAAGATAAGTCTTTCTGTTTTTCTGCTAGTCAGACCACCACACCATGTGGAGGGGCTTTCCTCACGCTTATGCCACAAACTCCGAGCCTCAGCCTACTTGCAGTCCTACGGATGAGTTTGTATTTCTGCTACGTAGCAGAAATGCTGTAGAACTCAGCTACTGCACAGCACATTGGGTTAATTGAGAGACTTAATTTTGAGAATACCATATAGTGATACACATGTATTTTCTAAGAGGAAGAAGATTCAGTTAAACCAATTGTTTGTAGTTTGAGTACTGCAAATCAGAATCCGTTTATCAGTGGAGATGTAGGTAGCATGGCAGGGCCTGGAATGAAAAGTCCAGGGATAATAGGAAAGTTCCTGAGTGTGTACATATGTAGAAAGCAATTTGAGGACATTTGCCTCAGCCTATGTGATATTGCTCTGCAGTGTAACATTACTAAACCATAATATCCAGCAGTGTGCTCAGAAAGAGGTGGCTGCTGATTTTTTTTTTTTTTTTTTCTGAAGGATTTCTCAGAAAAAGTGTTCCTCCAAAGAAGGGTTCAAGCCAGGTAGAAGCAGTGTTCTGCTGGAGAAACTAAATTCTCAGAATGTAATGAAAGAAACCGTTTCTTGTAAAACAAGCCACAGAAAACAAGACTGCTGGGATTTGAGGAGAACTTTTCTTCAAGATGTAAACCTGTGCTCAGGAAAGGCCAACAAACTTAAGAGAGATCTGACCAGACTATATGTGTAACAGATCCTCCCAGCAAAGTCTTACCTGATGACAAAGCCTTTTTAGTCACTTGTTTACCTCTTGTCAGGTTAACCAATGCGCTGTTCCTGAAGCAAGAGCTGAGAGTCTTTGGGCAATCAGAGGCCCATTTGACACCAGTTTCTGAGCAAGGTGTGGGTTTTAGATTTATAAGAAAAGCAGCAGAGGTTAACATCAAATTACTTTTGCAATTTGCAGGGATACCATCACTTCAAATCACAGGCATCAGCGTGTGTGATTGCCTATCGTGTCTGCTATCTGTTCATATCTCTGTGGGTGTTCCCCATAACCAACATGCCTGTGCATCATGTGTGAGACTAGATTTTATCTGAATACTGACTTTTCACACAGTGGCACTTTGTGAGAGTGCAAAAGGGGCAAAGGGCAATTAACTTGCTTGGATTTCGTCTCCTTGCTTATGGTAGTCTAATGCAATTTGGCTGATCCCTGACCTTCTAGTGCACTCCAGACTTGTGTTGTAGGTATATCTTGGTAATAAAATATCACGTAGCCACCCTTATCTTCAACAGATTTTCTGTTTTTGTGGTGGGTTCTTTATAAACACATTTGCAGGCTTTAAGAGTTCATGCCCTGCCTTATCTGCAGCCTGTGTAGTTGGGCCCAGCAGCAGCAGCACTGCTTCTCAAATAATTGCTTCATGTATAAAAGTATCCTTCTTTGTGAGGATCTCTAAGTTAAGACTGTCTGCTGTATAATTGCCTATTGACTTAGCCTATGATGAAAAAAATCCATCTTCTAGGACCCCAGAAGGTATTTAGAGCAGTGTTATCCCCTGGAATCTAGAGGCAATAGAAGAGTAAGGAAGATGAAAACCTTGAAGTCAATTCTAGTAACCCCAGCACTAGTGTTGTTAGTTTTGGCAAATCCTGTCTCAACAGTAAAGCCAGCTGCCATTTTGGCATCAACACAGACAGACTTGGCATGATCCCCTCTGGCATCAAAAAAAATGCTTCGTGGGAGCTGGCACCAAAGCTGTGAAAGAAGGGTAAGTAAGGCCCAAGGGAAACGCTAAGCAGACATGAGATGAGCACTAAAAATAGTGAGTTGCTGTCATTTGTAGAGAAATCAAATAGCACTTGTAAGAGTAGGGCATCCAAGATCTCCATCAAGGTTGTGCTGGTAAGCATCTTTGGGACAATGCATGTCTGTGATGATGTGACCAAAGGGCACACACAGGCTGTATTTTTGGTACCCACATGGTGCAAGACTCTAAAACTAGAACAGACGCTTACCGTCTTGATTCTGTGCTTAAGGGATCCTGTTACTGTCTGCAGACTCTGCCTTCTTCCCTGTCTGGAGCAGATCGTCTCTGCTTGAGCCATTACTGAAGTCCTGTTTGCATACATGGGTATCAGGAGGACAAGAGCTGTAGTGCCAAAAAGCAAGGAGCCAAGCTGGTGTCCCTGTACCACCCCGGATACACTTGCCCTCCTGAGACAGTCTCGTCAAATATTTAACAGCTGAACTCCCCACTCCCTCCTCCTTCTCCCCCTCCCAGCAGGCTTAGAGAAAGCTGAGTAGGCTTTACCATGACTTCATTACCCACTCCACACTAAAAGTAAAGCCTGACATCTTCATTTGGGCATCTCAGGTGCCCAAAAACCTGGGAATGCTTAAGAGGCAGAATCAACCCTATCTCTTTGGAAACACTTAGTGTCATTTCTCAGTAGGCCACTTTCAACCCTTTACTCCCTGTGTGCCTCGGTGACAAAGGACTTTGAAGCTTTTTAACACCTCTAGGCTTGGATGGCAGGCATGGGTGTTGAAGGATGGTTATACAAAAGTAGATGATTCGCACAGACTTTGGCATTACAGTTGCATTGGTTTGGCCACAACTCTGTTGCTGTGAAGAAAAGCACACTGGACCTGTGGCTATCATTTTCTGCTCCATGGGGAAACAGCGGTGGGAACTATGTCACTGGGGGCTGGAAACCTCAAGCTACACTTAGAAAAAACTATTTTGGTCTCAGAGAAGAGCCTGGACTTTTCATTGCCACAACTCTCCCATCAGCTGAACAGCAGAGTGGGTAGAAGTGTCTGAACAGCCTGGATGTGGTTGCTTTTATCTCCTCTGTCAGATGGGTGTTGGAGAGAACTCCTCTTGGGTATGTTCTTCGCAACCACCCCTTGTCTGCTCCCTGCCCTTTCCTTGAGTGTCCTTAAGATAGCTTAGTACAGAAGGCAGCTTCAGAGGAGGGATTGCTTGCTGTATGAAAGTGCAAAGGGAAGTGCTTTACTGTTGCCATTTCTTCACCCACAAAGGAGCAGTGAAGAGGAGGACAGGCTCTCACTGAAATAGCAGATGACGGAGTGGGTAGTAGCTTCCTCTGTGGTGCACACTACTTGTGTTCAGGGCTTACACATGGCTTTTGGGTGGAGATGTGGCACATACTTGTACTTGTCTGCTTGGCTGACAATTGCTGTTTGGGATTCAGCTGGAATTGAGAGTCAGTTGGAATCAAGCATGAGCTGTTGCTGTTGGGGCTCTCAACACTGAGAATATTTTAAAGTGCACAGTCTCATCCTCTGTGGTTAACCAGTTACTTGGACAGAAAGACAGGTAACAGCAGTGAGGCTGAAATGCACTGTCTCTATTTGCTTAACTTACTAAGCTGCAAAAGTTTTCCTGCACTTCTGAATCACTGAGCTGACAAAAGTGACGGCCTGTGGGGAAGAGGAAGAGCTTCTCACCACTGCAAGCCCTCATGCTTTGTTGCACTTCGAAATTTATTGATCCATCAGACTGGTTGCAGTTCTAGCTCACACACCCGTTCCAACATGTATGGTGTATTTTCCTGAAATTATTCTTTCTTCAACAAAGATTAAGACAGTTTGGCCTGAAAAACAGTAAATGCAATTATTTCAGTGTTCTTGTTTTGTAGTTGTAATGCATGTGGATTGGGGAACCCACTTTACCCCACTCCTAAACAATACAGTAATATTAGACAGAGTGAAAGTTTTATTTTGGGCCACTTGTCCCCTGAGCAAAAGAATAGATATTCTAGGGCCTGCAGGTACTGGGAAGTTACCAGCCTGACCTCTTCTTCTTGGTCCTCTGGAATTTGTTGATAGCATTCTTGGTAGGCAGTGCCAATGCTGTATGTTACATGAACCCGGGACACCTGGTCCTCGCACTGGAAAGTCATCATGTTCTTGTAATGGTATCATTAGGGTGGGGAAGTTGCCCTTCACTCTTCAGGGATCTACAAGTTCACAGGTGGGCAGACAGAAATGGTTTGTAGGCAGATTTAGCATTGAATTGCTCTTCCAGCATTGGTGATCTCCCAGTGTCTCATGCTAGTTTTGCTAGCAAACAAGTCCCTTTAGAATATTTGCTGTCAAGGCAGATAGAGCTTGTTGTTCCTGGATAGTCTTATTCTAGAGAAACAGAGATCTGCTTTTACTTTTCCCTGTCTTTCTTTCCTTTCTTTCCTTTCTCTTTTCTTCGTTCCCCAAACCATCTCCAGGATGGGAAAAGATAAAGTCATCTTCATTGAGATTGCTTTTTTCATACCGTGTTTTGAGTGTGTGACAGATATGTGAAGTCTCAGTCCTAGCACCCAGGGCTGCAGGCTGACTAACAAAAATGGATGGCTCCAGAAACACTTCTCCTAACAATATGAAAATAACAGAGTACACTGGGGCAAATGGAAGAATAATTAGATAAAATTATTCCAACTTTGTGGTCAACCTGTGTATGTGGCTGCAGAACTATGATATTAAAGTTTAATTGAGAGGATATTGCATCTCATCTGTATTTACTGTTCAAAACCTCTCCCTGCCTAGGACTGTAATAGTTGAGCAACTGATAGCAGCCTCGTGCTTCAAGCCTGATAGCTTTGAGGTGCACAACATCAATTTTTGTTGCAATCATGTTATCATAACTGAATGTCCTCAAGATGTATCAAAATGAGTACTGTACCTTGCTTGGTTTCCAGACCTGCTTGCAAGCATCTCCCATCAAACATGGGATCACATAGAAAGTGACTCTAAAACGGCTCAAACAACTTCCATCATGTGCTTCACTTGCATGTTATAGCTGAGGTCATGAAGCACAGTGTGTTGGCCTGTGAAGACACTGAGCAGCAGCCTTTGCTTGACATCATGTTTGGGGTAGATCGCATATTCTGGAGCAGTATTACAGACTGGGAATTCCTAGAGGCCTCCACTCCCTCCTTCCCAGTAGACACCTGCTCACCATTTTTCTGTGATGGGATCCGTACTAACACATCACAAAAGGATGGTTGGTGGCTGCCTTTACTTTACTTGAAAGTAATGTAGATCCCATAATCTGTCCTGACATTACCATTGATTTTTCAGAGCTCTCAAGAGAGCCATCTACTGAGGAACGGTGTGAACAAACACACAAAACTTGTGTTTGTTTTGTTCGTTTTATCTTGGATAGATGTACTCCTGTGTAGCCTTTGCAGATCTTAAATACCAGGTTTGTATAAAGGGAGTGAACCCATGCTGAGCCTGCCTTAGAGCTGCTCCTGCTTTCATTAAAATAATTATTATTTCAGCTCTGGTTTCCCCCAAGCAGAGAGCAGTAGAAAATTAGAAGGGTTGTGGAAATGGACGATGAGCAGCTGAAGGCTTTGGGAAAAGATTTTACATTAAGAGGACAGAGAAGATTGATATCTTTTATAAGAAGATAGCTAACAGGTACAGAGTAATGAATGGATGAGAAGATGGATGAAGACTTCTGTTCCCACCTGCTAATAATATGAAAGTCAAATTAGAAGGTGCTGAATTCATTCTTGATGAAAGAAACTATTTGTTCACGACCACCATCTATGAAACTCACTGTTGCCTGGCAGAGCTCTGGGGCAAGTACTTACGAACTTAAAAAAAGAGAAGGGGGTAAAAGGACACCTGTTGGTCTATACAAAGCAATTGCAATTAGGGATTAGGGAAATGTAGGTGTTTTGCCAAGGTTCTAAGGGTGTTGGACAGGTTTTTATAAGGGTATGAACTACCTCGTCCAGCTCTTTTTTTTTTTTTTTTTTTCTGTCCCTCTACAGGGCTTTTTTTCCCCATAGTCACCTATAGCAGAATTGTGGAGCATGTTACTGGCCGCTGTCACTCAGGGACTGCAAGAGAGGGTGGCTGCTCCTGCTGCAGTCGAATGTGGTAAAGCCTGCTTGCAAACCACCTTTTCTGTGTCAGTCTTTCCAGGATTGCCAAATTCACACATAAATTAGGATGCTTTTGCTTTTCCGCCAAGTTACTGCTTTTGATAGTCCTTCACAACTTGTCTTAGATCTGGAATGACGCTTTGCCTTTTGAGTGTGTGCTGGGGGAGAGGCGGGTGGTTAAAGTTAGATTCCTTCTGACAGTAGGGATTTAGAAACTGCTGCATTGGCTCAGCCCTAGGATCTGCCTAGTCCAGAGACTGGATAGCAACAGCCAAAATCAGATGTTTCAAAGGCCAGTGTGAGGTCACAGAACAGATTACTGAAACAGAAAGCTGCTCTTTTATATCACTGGTGTTTGTCCATAAATTGGAAAAGCAAAGATTGAGAGTTCGTTTGATCCAAGAGTACAAAAGCTGGAAAATCCCATTGCCTGGCTGATGCTAGTTAACGCTGATGTTTTGTATCCTCCAGGAAATTGCTTTGTTGCTTGTTTTCTCTTAGGGAAATCAGGGATGTGCTTATCCTTAAACAGCATTTTTAGATGGTGCCTTTAAGTTGGTGTAAAAATAAGTAATGCTTGTGTGTAGTCTCACAGCCCAGTTTTGGAGAGGACACACAGAATGAAGTTCTCATTTGGGAAACCACACTGGGCTGGTCTGAGAGGAGACAGCAGTGGTGGTCACTGAGTGGTTCTGGAATGTGCAAAATGGGTATCTTTTTCTGACACTGCTGAAAGCTGTCTAGCTGTTGGGTGGCAAGGGGTGTCTGTTCTGATATTTTCTTTAATTTTTTTTAAGTTTCCTCTATTTTTTTCCTCTTCTTTCAAATTAGCATTTGCAAGAATTTGATGTGATTTCTCTCTCTCTTTTCTGAAGTACTGAAATTACTATTAAAACTACTACTAAAAAAGGCATTCAATGAAGTCACTATGGAAAAAAGTATATTCCTTTTCTTGTCATATATGTATTGGGCTCCAAAGCCAAAGAGGCCAAAAGC
Organism: Parus major; assembly: GCF_001522545.3. Classification (NCBI taxonomy): domain Eukaryota; kingdom Metazoa; phylum Chordata; class Aves; order Passeriformes; family Paridae; genus Parus; species Parus major. The sequence continues at coordinate 21,819,757 of NC_031775.1, forward strand.
CAGGGGAGTTTGTCCTTTGTCAAATATCCATGGAGCCGCTGCTGGGGCATATGGGAGTGGCAATGGTGTCCCGGTGTCGTCCCGCCCCCAGGACAGACGAGGACAGCTGCTGATTAAAGAGAAGGCCGAAAAAAAGAGGTTGCTGAACTTTCAAAGTGGAGGTAGAAAAGGGAGTTAAATTTAGATTACCTTCTGCAGTGTCATCTTCTACACCACTGTGGAACTTGCTGTACTCCTTGCTTGGGGGAGGACAAACAAGACATGCCATCCTAGGCACTGGATGATAAATTTGTTTATAAGGCTTAATTGCCCCTTGGCATGAAAACATGAAATGAGCTCAAGTAGAAAGAGGAACCTTTCGACAGGGCTAGTGAGATTTTCCTTGGGGAGAGGTGGATTTGAAACTCTTCCCATCATCTGTCTGGTGCTGGAGGGGTCCAATCCTTATCCTTCTGAAATCAGGGAAGTTGTTGCTTTTTCTTTAGAGGGACAGCTGTTATCTGGAGGGGCTGAGAGTTGAACAATGCTATGAGTCAGAAAAAGTGGAATTGTGGGGGCAGGCAGAAGGTGGCATGGAAGTGCTTTGGGTCTGTGAAGACTGCTGACGTCCCCAGGGTGTGGAGGTACTCGGAGAAACCATGGTGGTGTCTTCTAGGACCAGTGCTGTCCAGCAGGCAGCATCAAACTTAGCTTTCTCCTCAGAAACAGACAAACCGGCTATTTTTGCTTAGCGAGATTTAATCATCACCACCCTGTTGGCTCATGACAACATTTTTAATAGGCTGCCCTCCTTTGCAGCATCCCCTTAGCAGGGAGGAGAGCACTTTTGCACTTCTGTTCCAGCAGGGCTCCCTGACAGATCCCGTTTGCAGCGACCTGCCTGGTGTCACCCAGCAGCTCAGCACTCTTAAGGTTCAGGGCTGCCTTTTTTTTTTCTTTTTTTTTTTTCTTTTTTTTGTGGGGGCCGGTTGTTTTTGTTTGTGTTGGGGGTTTTGTGTGTGTGTGCTTTTGTGCTGGGGGGTTGTTTTGGGGTTTTGTTTTTTGGTTTGGAGGGGTTTGGTTTTGTTTTTTGGGTTTTTTTCTTTTCAGAAGTGCCCGACCTGATGTCATTTCCCTCTTGCAAACACCCCGGCTGGGCTGCGTCTGAGATATGTCACAGGGAGTGGGAGGAGGAGGAGGGGGAGCCAGCGAGTGCCTGCAGTGTCCCAGGACCCTGTTTACTTAGCATTCCCAGCTGAGAAAGCCCTGGTTTAAATAGGATCGGAGGAACGGGCTGCCCACAGCAGATGAAGAAATGGTTGCTGTGGGGCTTTAAATTCCTGCCTTCCCATGTGCTGGCGTGGAGGATGAGCCTGCAGAATGCCTTTCCTCCTGGGTCTCAGACAGGTAACCAACCGGCTTGAGTGCGGTGGGAGCTGCGTGCTCAGGTGGAGGATGTGGCTGATTACTTTTATTTTTATTTCCCCCACCTCTAAGGATATGATTTCTGACTTTCCCAAAACGGAACTGTACAATCAGCACTTCCCCACCCGTGGCGTGTGATCGGAGAGCACAAGTTGTGCGAGAGACGCTTTTCATTAGCAAGGAAGGAGCAAAACTGTGAGGCAGGGATAGAAACTTCCTTGTTGTTGTTGGAGGCTTTGCAGCAGAGAGGCTCTTTGTGTTGTGCTCCTGTGCAGTTTTTGTTTGCTTGGGTTTTAGGGTGCTTTCCACAGTCCTTAAAATGGAATTGCGTTTGCATTTCTTAAAAACATGCCAGACTTTGAACTGTTTTCTTGTACAGGCATTATTTTGTACGTAAAACTATGGATTTAAAAAAAAAAAAAACAAACCACAAAACCAAAACCAGAAAAAAACCCAGAAAATACCCAGGAAGAGTATTTATATATACATGTGTGTGTTTCATCTCTAAGAAAAGTCACCAAATGGAAAATGGCAACATGCTGTGACCCACAGCTTGGTGATTTTTTAATTGTTTTGTGAGAGTTTGAGCTTGAACAAGAAACTTGGGATAATTTAATAGCTGGTAATATCGAGTGGAATGAGAAATGGTAGCAACTGCCCAGCTGCTCTCTGCTGGAGGAGGTGCCAACTATGTGTTCCTAGCCTGGGGAGAGCAAACCCTTTTTTTGGTTTGGGAGGCACGTCTGTGGGGGAATCTAACTGTAGACTCTTCCCAGCACTGCTGTGATCTGTAATCCACAATAAATATATATTGAATTATATCGGAGTGCTGCTTGCAGTTTCTAATTTAGAATTAAGAAGTCGAGATGGGACCACAACATGCTTTAAGCTACCTACTTTCAGTTGTTTAGCAGCGCAAAAAGACTTCAACGCTCTGCTGAGTAAACAGTGCTGTCTTTTTCCTTATCAGTTCAGTTTTGGTGAAACGCAGCTCTCTCCCCACCCCCCCACCCGCCCCATCCGAAAACAGTTTTACATAAGAAACTACCTCTAGCACAATGACCTTCTGTGATTGGTGCAACAGCTATAAATAATAGTTCACTTGTTAGCACTCAGGGCAGAGACTTGCCTTAAAAACTCAGAACCAAACCAGAGGGGGAAATACAGGCACAAAGGCTGAATGGCTTTAGGTAACTCTCAAACTGTAGTGAGATGTAGCTGCCTCAAGTGCTGAGATTGCTTGAGACTCATGGGTGTGTTTTTCTCTAAAGTTCCTGTTTTTAAATAATTAATTTTGTTTTAGAGATGTGTTTAGTGTAGTTGGGGTGCTGCATACGGTGTAAAAGTAGAAATTAGTTGTAATTTGGTTTCATTTGCTGGAACAGTGAACATCTGTCTCAGTGGATGGATGGTTCTTTTTTCTCTGCTGGTAACTTTTCAGAATCAATAGAGGCATACACAGGAAGCAGGAAAAAAAGGTGTTGCCTCAAGAACACAAAAGCAAAGTTCTTGACTATTTTTATCCACTGATAAAGGATATAGTGGGAAAGAGGTGCTTGAACTTTCCTTAGTTTTAATAATTTTTAGCCTTAAAAAAATAAAGTATTTGTGATTGTATCCTGCATACAAATACTATTCAGAAAATTCTTTTTCCAAGGCTTGTTACTGAACAGTGCTGTTTAATTGGAAGTGTGGGAGGAATTCAGAAACATCTCATCACCTCCATTGTTTCTTAATTTTTGCTTGGTACTTTCTGTACTGACTGTAAACACTTGGCTGTCTGGGATGCCCTTTGTTGTTCTCACTCAACACAAGGGATGCTGATCCTGGGCTGCAAGCTCTCAGGGAAGAGGTGCTGAGTGGGGTGCCCTCCCATGAGCTGTGTGATGAAGATGGAAGGATCAGAGTGAGATCTTTGGCTCCTTAGGACCAGCAACCCTTGCCCTGCACCCCTGGACTGCACTGTATGGCTGCTTTCCCTGGATCTTCTTTCATTTCTTCTTTGGGAGCCAGCAGCATTGTAGCATTGTGGATGGACTGCCAAACACCTGGTAAAAGTAAGGTGTCTGGTTGATTTTGGTTGTTTTATTGTTGCAGTGGGGATGATATTTAAATGCCTAAAAAGCTAGGTCAGCACTATCTGACATCAGTGTGATGTGGGTGTATAAAGCTCCCATCCAAGGAAACATGACTGTAGAGGATCTCTGCTTTTAGTTTTAAGTGAGCATTTCCTCCTAAGGTTGGAGGTGGAAGCTCAAACACATTCACCTAGTTCACTGCATAAATAAATTAAAAAAAAAAAAAAAAAGTTGGATTCCAACCATTTTCAGTTTTAATTTTAACTGCTTGAGGTTTTCAGCATGGTCTTCTGTTTGGTGGTTTAAACCAACAAAATGCAAGACGTCCTTCTCAAAGCTGTTATTTCCTAGAAGTCTAGAAGTGTGTATCTTTAATGTGAGAGGGCTGAGGGCTGCAGCTGGGAAGCTTCTAGCAAGAGGTGAGGAAGTAAACATATGGAACTTAAAACACTAATGTGCACTTGTCAGAATCTGAAATTGAAACTTGCAATAAAGAAAAATTAAACCAGCTCTTATTGAAATATATCAAGGTGTCTGTGATCTCTGAAAGGATAGTATCCCTTTAAAGATAGTTGGAGTATTTTTCCAGGATAAATTGATGCAACAAACCAATTTGTTCCTCAGATAAAGGTTAATAAAACCTTGGAGGTTCTGCATCTGCTGGGGGTGAGGATGGGTCTGCTGTGGCTGATTAATCATGGTGATCTAAATATAATTCTCCTGATGCTGGCATTAGCGAAGCAATAAATGTTGTGGTTTAGAATTCCCATTTTGGAGATCTTTATTGTGCCTGAGACAGCTCAGAGGCATCATTCCTCCCCCACTTATTATACTTTTAAGTGTTTGGATATTTGCACTTACTATGCTTTTTTTTCCCACATTCAGCAAAACAAAATTTGTGGTGGGTGACTTATGAAGAAGCATCCAGACTTCATTTATTTCCTGGCCTCAGCTGTCTGTCATAAGGCAGGCTTACAGGAATCTATCCCCCGTTGTGCTGGCAGGACTTGGCACACGAGGTTCCAGTAACTCCCAGCAGTCAAAGCCACTTTCATCTTCTGCAATCTTACGCGCTTTTGTTATATTGAACCCACCAAAGATGTGACACTTGCTCAGATGGTGGATTTTTGCTTTTATGTTCCGAAGGACTAACAGGTGTAATGTTTGTGAGGACGGGAGATGTCTGGAGGCTTTGGTACAGGCTCAGCCACCCTGGTGTCTGTGGGTCCTGAGCTGCCCTGGTGATCCAGGGTTCCCCAGCAGTTCTGCCTGTCCTTGCTGTGATTCCACCTGCTGTCCTTCTCTGAAAGGATCTAGTGAGTTTTTATTTAAGATTAACTTTGATTAGGAACTGGGGAGGCTGCTGGCAAATCAGGAATTGTTGTAATTGTGGCAAGATTGGGCATTCCAGCCTAGTATTTTCCAGTAGTAATTTTAACCTACTACCACTCAAGTGCCTTATCTGACAGAGATCATTTGGTAGCTCTGTGTTTGCATTCTCATGAGCTGTTGCTGATGCACCTCGCTAACCAACACTAGTGATAGTCTGATATGTGAGATTGAGTAACAGCCAAGTGGGAGCTAATAAATAGTGTATATCAAATAGTTGTTTCTGACATACTTAATATGCTGACAACCACTTCCATTCTGTTACTCAGAATGCTTAAAGAATATATATGGTTTAAATACTGATGTTACTTAAAATACATACTTCAATGAATTTTTCTGAGGATAGTGTCACTTGCTTAAATCCATCCTGCTTGTTATGGGTGTGACTGGGTACTGAGAGCAAGGGACTGCTGCCTGCAATTAATGAGATTAGTGAAATAACTAGGTCAGGATTTTGATTTATTATTAAATCGATGCTTATTACCAAAGTCCCTATGAGAGCTGTGAAACCAGAAGGTCTGGAGTGGTCACAGGTCGAACCCAAGTCCTGTTAAAGCCAGTTGTATCTTTCCCTTCAGCAGATGCCATTTTGGCAGTCTCCCTTCATCTTGTTGCTGGGCTTTTCTCTGTGTCTCTCCATCTGTATGCCTCTTTTTCAGGCCTTTACTCACCCCTATCATCCTGTTGTTCTTCTCCATCTCTTCCTGTTAAAATAATAATTTACTGCATAGTGCCTTGACAAATGCTGTAGTGAAGTTTGGAGAAGTTAGCAAATTAGAGTAGGTAAAAAACCCTGGCTATCCTAGGAGACAGGAATTGCCTATAAACTGCTGTAAGTAAATGCAAGTCACATTTCCAAGTGTTTCCCAGGGTATTACCAAGGTTAGGATGAATGGATACTCTGGCAGTTTGAGTGACACATAGAGGCCATACAAAGGTGCTCATATTTACAGTAATGGAGTCTGGATTTCTGTGGAAAGAGGAGACAGAGCAAAAAGCTAAAATGGTTATTAGATTTCGTGATACTGGCCACTGCTGGTTTTGGTTACCTGATTAATGCCAACTGAGGAGTCAACTTTTGTAGGTGGTTGGCTGCCAACTATGCACTTCTGAGCGTGGGCTGTGGTGTTTGTTGCTGCAGTTGCACATATTAATTTTCAGCTTGGAAAAGAGCCATGCTAGCCTGGAATTTGCTCATCTTCATCTTTCCCCCTTCTGACTTAGCAACAGTATGTGCCCAGGTTAACTGACTTATCAGTAGAAAAGAGAGAAGTGCCTTGATCCTTTTATTGTGATGGAACTCCACTGTCAATCAGTTATTTCCCTTCATTTCCAGGATTGGCTTCAGACGCAATAAATCCTAACAGATTTACAGCTATTAAACTCAACCATTTACTACCAGAAACCTTTACAAAAGTAAGGTAAGGAGGTCTGTTCCATCCTTTCTTGCAGTGAGGAGCAGCTCAGTCAACCTACAGAACCTCATGAATGTGTCTTGTCTTGATTGTGCCCCAGATTTTGACCTTTAATTTGTCACATAGACCTCCAATAAAGGTCTAATACTAAACTGAAAGGTGAACAGAATAATTGGCTTTTTCCCTTGGCACTGACATTACTGTTTGCTGTGGCTTTGGATGTGACAACATACAGCACTGTCTTGAGTTCTCTTATATATACCACTGCTGGATATTTTAAAGATTATTTGTAAAAGCACTTGACAGCAGAAGCGGACAACTGGCAGAGTTGTGGAGTTGCCAGTATGGTTGTGGGTTTATCAAAAATGCCAAATATTAACAGGAAAATAAGTTACAAAAAAAATAATCTTATTCACTGTTACTTTTTAAAATTTATGACATGCGAAAACTAACCCAAAATGCCACATCTTAATACAAAGAGACTCTCAAAATGCACCAGGTGAGGCCTTCCCAGCTCAGCCAGTTTCATGACAAAGAGCCTGTATCACACATCACAAATGGTTTCTGTTGGACTGGACTGGGAGGGAATACAGGCTCCACATCTGCAGAGTGTTCTCCCAAAATCTCCTGTCAGACACTGAATAATTCCAGTTTCTCAGACCAGCTCTTAAGATGGTACCAGGGAGGCAGTGATGCACAGGCAGACTAGGGTACATGCTCATTTACAGGACAAAGCAAATCCCCTGAAACTAGATGGGAATCTCCTAGGCTTTGTAGGTGGGAGATAATGGATGGCATGTTCTGGCTTCTTAGTTGTGAAACAAGACTGTTCTGCTCTAATGGAGTTGAATACTCTTTGAGAGCAGACCCATGTAGATCCTGCTTAGTAATCCTGCCTGGAGGCATCTACACATAGCTGAACAAAGGCTGGTGGGGAGGGATGTGCTTGCTTGCCTGGACAACAAGAAAATGAGGCTCTCCTTCAGCAGGGAAGTCCACTCTGGAATGTAATAGCCACTGGCTATTGGGGAAGAAAGTGCTTTTGGGAAAAAACCCTCCCCCTTCCTTGTTTCCCTAAGGCTACCTTAAAAATACTCCAAACCCCCTCTGTTATAGTTCAATAAAAACTCCATGCTGGTAAGAATGACTAAAAATTACCATTACAAGTGCTGCTTGCAATAGAAATTAGAAACAAAGGCAGGTCAATGAAATATGAGTGCTTCAGTTTTCCTTCTGTGAGAATTTTTTCCACCATATATTTTTTCCTCATCTATAAAATTAGTCTTTCAGCTCTGTGCCTTGACTATGGCTCTTAGTGTGAAAAAGGAAGTGTATGCTTTCATAGCACAAGCACTTGGGATATTGTTTCCAGGAGACATTTAAGCTCTAGATAACTGTATTGCTGATGTATCTTAAGTAGTTAGTTTGGCAGCCTATAACACAAAGAACGCATAGGAGAAGGAAGTAGAAATGATAAAATGCTGCTGGTATGAAAAGTGCAGCCTGAGATTTAAATAGAAAGTGAAGTCAGATCAAAGAACTTGGAAATAGGTAGAAATTTCCTAGCAAAGAATGTCACAGTCTCTGTCATAGCCAGGGTTGGCTCTACATAACCTTTTCCTTGACTTGCCAAAGAGGAGCAAACTTTACAGTGGCTCAGCTTTTCACAGAAATTAGCCTTGACTTAAAAGAGTAAAGGAGACTGAAACACTTGTTCCAAAGGAGTCACCTGTAACATAACCCAGAACAATGCTCTCCTTGTGCCAGAATCTTTCCCTAATAGACTGCTATTTGTGAAGATCTGTTGCCTTTACCTTTTATCTGTTTCCCTGTGCCAGGCTGTGTAATCCAGTGTTAGAGGTAGCCATGCCTTGAGCAGTAGTAGGACCATGTGACCTGCTGGGATCCTTTCCAAACCAAATTATTCCTTGATTCTGTGAAACTGTTTGGAAACACGGGTGACAGTTCTGGGCCTGACATGTGGCCCCCAAGTCTGACAGTTCTGTGCTCCCAAAATCCTATTGGTGGCTGGGCTGGCAGAGGGCTGCAGAAAGGCTCCAAAATGAGCTGCTTGGACTTTGAGGCGCGTGGCTGATGGTCGGCAGTGCAAAGACTTCAGAACCCCTGGCTGTTCTGAACTGTGGGAGCTGAAAGCCAGCTGCAGGACTATTTGAAGGTACACGCACATGTGCATTAGCAGGGAAGAGCATTTGTCTTGGTCAGTGTGTAAAGAAGCTCTGGACAGTAGGATTTAAACTCTGCTTAGATGGGAAGCAGGATGTTGTATGAGACATGATCTTCAGGAACAACCTGCAGAACACCATCCTAGCTGCTCAGGATCCTCTGTTGAGAATGTACTGACACACCTGTTGTTGCCAGCTGGGTTAACAAGAAGCAGCCCTGCATATAAGCATGTGTGGAAAAGTAATTTCCAATATAATGAGGTTGGCAAGAGGGAGTAAGTTCAAATAAAAGGATGGTGTGATAAAAGTCTCTGAAATCAGGACTGCAGCAAGTTTTTAAGTGGGAAAAATATAGTTGAAGATGTTACGAGTTGCTGCTGCCCAAAGACACTGATTTTTTCCTTATTGCTATTCTTTGAAGCAGGCAACACTGAATGAATGAAATTTCTGGGGAGTAAACCAGAAGTGGTCAAGAATGGATCGAGTATGGTGATGCAGAGGAGATCATGAAATGGCACTGTGAGATTCTTGTTTTTCACCAGCTCTGTGTGATTAATTTGCTGGTTCAACAGGTCACATTGATCTTGTGTCACAACTACAAACCTCAGCCAGTCATTCTCTGACTTGAGCATTATCAACAGGATTGCAATTTTGCAATGGCATCTTAATTTCTCAATTGCCTTCATATGAAAGCCAAAATCTATGTTGTTCATCAGTTACATTAGCTCTGCAAGGCCAACAAAAATGAGGAAAAATGTAAATAGACTAATAAGAACAGATAAGAGAATAGATGTGCCCTATTTCTAGTTCTTTTGCTGGCTAAAATTACAATTTTTGGAGTGAATAGAATGCTTGAAGCAGAAAATGCTGTGCTAGCTCAGCAATGCCTCCTAATAGTTACCACTAGTTAGAGATGGAAACACCTCCTTACCATGTAGGAAAATGGTGTTTCTACTGTTGACATGCCAACATCTTGAGACAAGAACCAAATGTTTGGTTTAGCTGCCTATAGTAGTTGGACTGGTCTGTCCAGCAAAATGTTTGTCTATTCCTGAAACATAGAGGAAGATTCCCCTCCAGTTTGTTGCCTCCATAGGTGAGTTTTAAAGGTGCTTTTTAGAGCCTTTTGTGGAAATCATGATATCCATGGAAGGAAGGGAAGCAATTACATCATATGCTGAATTGTGCCCTCACCTGATCAAAACCTTTTCAAAAGTTGGTGTGACTTCTTAGGAGAAAAGAAGTATCATGGGGTCTTTCCTGCTGAGCCTCAGATGGCAGGAGGTTGTTCTGCTTTTAGAAGTTATGTTGCTGCTGTAATTTGGGTGCTCAGGTGGGAGCACTATGCTGGGGAGATGTGACTCCAACCAGGGGGCTGTGTGTTGGGGAAGTGCTGGTGCTCCTCCAGGTCCCCAAATACACTGAAAACTTCGTGCAGGACTCCTCTGCACTGAAGCTGCTGGGATCCACAAATGTGCATCCCTGTCACCTACTGGTGGTGTTTTGTTGGGCTTTCAGTGGGTTGGTGTTTTCTTCTTTGCAAGCTGGTGCTTCCAGAATTTTTTTTTTAACACAGCTTTCAGTATAAGCCTACCCACATTTTCACTTCCTTTTTATAATAAATTTCAAGTAAAATAAAGTGAAAATAAATACTTTGTTACAGTGGTTTTAATTAAGATTTGTTTGTTTCTTAAACTTCATAGTGTTCTTTGAACTGCCAGGTTATTCCAAAACCTATTAGAGGATGTAAAAACCACTGCCTTCAAAATGCTTCTATTTTCTTGTGTTTCGTGCTTTTTCCCAGCCATGTTTTCAGACTATCAGGAAAACATGGACTTCTGGGAAGTGGTGCACCATGTGGGGAGCTGAGACATCACACCATAGACCTTTTCCATGTTGGGTGTCTTGAGAAGCCGCTGGGTGATATGCTACAGCTGATTCGCCTCTGTGTCTGGACTGCTTTGCTGTTCCAGGAAGTTTTACAGGAATGCTGATCTTACATAAAGCACATGGCTAATTATGAAGGAATCATTTTAGATAGGAATCTTGCAGGAACATATTGTAATTATCATTTAGATCTAAATGAATCCAAGCAGTCTTTTCTGAAATTATAATGTTCCCTTTATGAATGCTTTTCCTCTGCTTGGCATTCAGCCCCAGTAATACAGTGATACTGTGTACAATGTGGAACAAATGTCATCTCTTCTTTTAAGAGAATGCCTGGCTCCCAAAATGTGGTAACTTTTAGTGGAAAAGAAGAGGAATGATGAGACAGCAGTGCTGACTAGATGCTAAAACAGTGTAACTCGTGGGTTTAGAGATACGGGGATTTTCTTCTCAATGGTCCTTTGTGTTTGTTTGGTGGTCCTTAGGGGTTTTTTAACCTTCTTATGTATTTTAGAGTTTCCAAAGACCATAACTTGTACTTTTCAAATGATTGCAGATCATTGAGTAAAACATTTACAAAAGATACTGACAAAGCATCTTAAAAGTGTGTCTGTTTAATTTTAGGACAAGGAAACCTGCATGGGTGTCAACAATCAAAGTTACATATGTGAAACGGGCCACTGTTGTGGACAATCCCAGTGTTGCAACTACTACTATGAACTCTGGTGTAAGTCCTTCCATTTTGTATGGCTTCCCTTCGTAATCTGCATGGCTCTCATACCATACTACAGGTCTGGCTTGTGTACCCTGGGGTTTTGTATTCAGCCCTTGTTGTGCATTGCCATTGCATTTCACTGCAGCACAATCCAGAGCTGATGTGATATGACAAGGAAATAGGTTTTACAGTGGGTGCCTTCTCAGGAGTAATGGGTCATCTTGCCACTGTTGTTTGTTCTTGTCACTGATTTGAGTACTCAAAATGGCATACAGGAGTGAGGAAACTATACTGAGGGAGTAATGCCATGCACACACCACTAGAGCTTGACACACTCAAACAAGGTATTAATTCAGTGTCTTTCATCTTGTTGGTTTAGTTTTTTGCAAGCACAACAAGTTTAAATCTGTTATATCTTTTTAAAGATGTCCTTTCAAGGAGGAGGGCCAGGGTGCTTATTCTCTTCAGGATTGTTTGGAGTCCTTGCATAGAGAGAGTCTTGGGTAAATCCTGTGGGTTTGCAGTGACTGAATGTTGTGCTATGAGGAACACACATTGCCCATTGTGACCCCTCTTATCTCCTCTTTCCCAAACTGTGAGATATGAAAATATCAAAATTTCCAGCGAATGGTTGAGTGACCGTACCTGCTGAGTCCCCTTAGATGGCAGCAGGCAGGTCAAAGCAGGTGGTTAGCAAAACTTGATTAGGATATATGGAAAAATGGAAAGTTGAAAGCATAAGAAAGTCATAAATGCTGAATTTTAAAGGAAAATTTGTTCAGTCTGATGGTGTCTTCTTTCTCGATTAGGAACACAAAAGGTTGAAATTGGTGTTGTGCTGTTGTACTGTCCCAAGCCTAGGCTGGGAGGGCGTCTCTGCTAGGGAATTTGGAAACGTGGTGCTCTGAACATTGTATCCCTAGAATAGATACTTTCTTAACACACCCAGTGGTATCTTCTAGTTTTTATGCAACTGTGCTTTCCACTTAATCTCTGTTGTACCCACAGTTTCACTTTCCCAAAGTAGTTTATGTGTGTAAATGTGTTATACATACAAAGACTGTCACTTAACCTGGATCCAAGGACAGGAATAGCTGACACTTCATCCTTTAGTCTAGAAACATGCTTTTGCTTCTCAAATTAGCCAATGAAGTATGGGTGATCTGGTTATAAACTGAACAGGACTCTATAGTAAGCATCTTCAAGACACGCTATCCTCAGACTCCAGAGACTGGCCGTGTCGATACTAATGGCAGGATTTTAATGTATTGCAGACCTTTTACACCAGACTTGTTTTCCAAAATGTCCAAACAGTTCAAGAAACAATTCAGGATAGGGGGTCAAGGGGCAGGTCCAGGGATCGTAGCAAGCTGAGAAACAGACATGAATATATTGGAACCTTGGAGTGCCCGGATTAGACTGTAGTAGTCAGCAGGACAGGCAGGACAGATGGCAGGAGTTTGTTGAGAGTAGAGGGGGATGCATGGACAGAGGAGAGTGGGGAAGGTCAAACCCGGTTTTGCATTTGTGTGGGTGGGAATGTAGAGGAAGATGCATTTGTGCAAAGGCTTACAGGCTCCTTGACAAACAGGATCTAAATTGAGCAGCAGCGTGGAGTGCAGCTGCACACTGGTGCTGGTGGCACAGTCACCATGTTTCTCCCATGGTCATCTTGAGCAGCTTAGTGGAATTGCATACAAACAGTTTGGTCCAAGCAATAGCCCCCTGCCATTTTAATGGGATGGTTTAGCTGTCTTTGTGTTCTCAGTATGGCACAGACTTTTATACTTGGCAGTTCCTGGCTGCATCATAAAAGTTCTTGGAAGACAAAACCAGATTTTGTTAGAAGGAGGCAGAATATTAAAGGCTTCTTTTTAGAGCAGACTCACAGGTCACACTGAGATCATGGAATAAACATGTTGGTCACACACACACTGCTGGATGGTTCCTCAGGAGAGATAGGTTTCTGTGTGTTCATATTCCTTCTGCCTCACAGAGAGCATCATGTACCACACCAAAATGAGGGGAGTTATTCAAACATGAGACCTGTTTTATAGGCTTTTTGCAAATTCAGGCTAACATCCAACACTGGTTTAAAATCAGTTAATGTTTTCAAAGCTTGCTTTGCCATTATGAATGATATGAAAAAACAATCCTTTTGGATGGAAAGGAGTCATAGACGGAGCACATCCTTTAAACCCATATTCTAGAACTTGTGAGCTTAGCTGCTGCTCAGGAGTTGTGGAGTATCTTTGATAGGTACATATGCTGAGGCACTCTGAAGGCCTTCAAGGTAAAATGTAGTGATAGTAAATGTAAGTAGTCTTAATATGAGCAGTGGAGAGCAACAGCTTTACATGCTTGGGAATAGATTAGCTTTTTAAAAGTTAATAATAACTTCTGGTTAATGAACAGTTAACATAGCAGCACCTTTTAAGTGTGGCTTCACGGTTGTTCTGTTTTCATTTTAACTAGCATATGTATGTACTGAAGTAGCTTTTGAGGAGTTTTTGCTTCTCTTGACCTTCTCAGACCACCAATGTGTGTTTCAGACCTTTGTGTGCCTGAAAACAGACCTTCTTGCTAGTCCTGTTGAATTAAATCCTGGGTTTATCTACCACCATGGCTTTGTGGGAAGAAGAAGCAGAGGAGGGTGGCATTTGAAATGGAAAAGAAAACTAGTCTGTCTTTGCTGGATACTCGTTCTGAAACATGATCCTGTTTTGTGTCCTCTTGGAATTTTTCCTGTAAAAAGGACCTTTTTCCCTGTTTAAGAATTTGAGGGAAGTTTGTCTCTGAAAATGGCTGATCTCAGCAATTCTAGGCAGCAAGTAAGATTGTGGTAATTTTAAACCAGTCGTTGAGGGTAGTGGAATAGGATGTAAAATCAAGGTATTATTTTGTTAAGGGGTGGAGTGGAGGAATGGAGAATATGATATGCCAAGCAGGTGGACAGCCTGTGTTTAAAATTAGATAACAGCCCAGTTCAGATTCCCCACCCATCTCTTATTAAAAAAAAAAACTAAACCAAAAACAGTGCTGTGTTGCCAAATAATGAAACTATATTAAGATTTATAGATATAGGTCTAATAACCATGTAAAGGTCTAATTAGTTCTTAAGCTTGGTAGCTGGTAACATGGTGGGGGAAAAGCTGCATTATGTCTTTTAATTTTCTTGGAACATAATAATAAAAAATAAAACGTGAATATTTACTGTTGCATTTCCTCACATATGGGAAGATGTTTGGATGATGGATTAGCTGGGTCAGCATTTTAATTGAACAATTTGCTTGGACTCCCCAGAGAACTCATGGTCCCCAAGGGGGAGAATAGCAGCAGCCACTGGATTTTGCTTCCTAACAGTTTTTATTCAGGTCTCCATGATGTGATTGTGATTTGCTAGAGTTTTCCAATGTTGGCCTTTTTCCAGGCCTGACATGTGTCTTATTGCTTAAACATTCCAAAATACCACTTTTCAAAATACAGGAGAGAAGGTAATCGAGGAATGCAGTTCCTGTGTTTTGCAGGCTAAGAAGTAAGGCTCAGAGGTTCTGGATTTTCCCAAGTTTAAGAGTATAATGTTGACTGAATGCTAAATCCAGATCTCCTGACATCCATCCTCATGTCTCTCCTTGCCTTTTGAATCATTGAATGATTCCAGAGGCTCTGAACACAGCAAGCAAAGCTGTAGAAAATACATTTCATTGTGTGGTTGGAAAAATAGTACACTGTGCTTCAGGAATTATGGAGCATGGAAACAGGCAGATGCTCACTGCTTGCAAAAAGTTGTAGGATTTAGAACTTCGAGTGTTTAGCTGGTCTTGGGTCATTTGGGTACTGTACAGCAACCCAGCATTGGCAGTGAGTGAGTGTTCATATATTGCTTGTGCCTGGTTTTTTTCATTGTCTTTTTTTTAGCAGTGATACTGAGCCTCTCTGTTTTTGAAAGAAAGAAAAGAAAAGAGATCTTCACTGTTTAGGTCCTAGTGGAAGGGTTGTACAGGAAAAAATGTTCTGTTTGCAAGCAGCACAGTCAATGTTTTTGCTGATTTTGAACATTCTGCTCATCTCTGCACGCTTCCCCTTGGAATCGCTAGACAGCTCTTTTCCCAAAAAGCACACTGCCAGAAAATTCTGGCAAGGATCCGGTTAGTTGCTAAAACTAAAGCAACTGCTGTACCACATCCATATTCCAGGAGGTCAGCTTTATAATAGGAATTCATGTCCAAGAGTTTGCTGCATTCTCAAAAACACTCAGTTAAACAGTGCACCAGTCCCATGTTTTCGTCCTTACCCTGTGTTATCTTATCCCACATCCTTTTTCAGAGAGAGATTTTTGCTATTCCTTGCCTTTCACCCAGCCTTCTATGTGGTTGTACTCGCTTCTCTTTCCTAGGTGTCTCAAACTTCCCCTTGGGCTGTTCCTCCTCATCTGTGCTGCAGTGATAACCCCGCCATGACAAAGCCTCACCGACAGTATAGGGCAAACAACAGATGTCACAACCACACAGAAACTCATAATAAATAGGGTCACTGAGGGAATTATTTCCTGATTTCCTTGGACTTCTTGTAGCCTAACACAGACAGCCAAATCACCTTGTTTTGGTCTGGCTCAGTAAAATTCCCAGATCCAAAGCACAAGGCAAGCTGGCTAACATAGCCTGGCTATGCAGATACTGACTTTTGCCCTGTGTGACTGCTTCCACCTGTGCTCTGTTAAACAGTATAGAAAGGCAAGAGAATTTCCTGGTGGTGTTTCACCCCATGCCCTACATACCTCCAACCCAGCTTGTCACCAAGTACCCAGATCTGTTCCCAGATGTTCAGGACATGGTCTCAGCTGGATGTTCCCCTCTGGTCTCTGTTAGACTATTGTTCAACGTGTATTTTGCCAACATAGATCTCTTGGGAAGGACTGGGCTTACAAATGTGTCATCTGGAGCATGGGAGCAATTGCCCTTGGAAGGCTCCCTCCCTAGGAGAGAGGCATAAAAACAGTGTCTGCAGATTTACTGCCTCACGTTGACTCTCATTGCACAATAGGCAAAGGATTTTTCTGAAACTTTTGTTTTTCCATATTATCTCATTGCACCGTATATAGTGGACACTATTCTGAAAACTAGAAAACAGTTGCAGTTAATGTGTCTCCTTTTGTTACTAGTTTGGGAGCAAGCAGTCAGGAGTTGGAGATGTCTTCAGCTTTTTTCTTTTGCCATTGTACTCTACAAATATGCAGTAACTTTTTCCTGCAGTGAGGTCAGGCTGGGACTGCAGTTCCAATGAGTTAAACTAACATAAAACTGTCACTGAAAGTCACAATCTTTCTCTTGCTGCTCTGTTTGCCAAACAAGTTTCAACCTGCTCTGGTTCCCTCAAACCAGTTCAAACCACAGTTGTGCACAACTTTGTGCCAGCACAAGAAGAGGTGGAGGAAGCAGCAGGAGGTATGGTTGGGACAGGCAGGAGAGGATCGCGTCATTTAGCGGCTTCTTTTATTCCTTCTTAAAATGTTCATGGGCCTGTGGCCTGGATCCTTCATCTGGCATTCTTGAGCAGCAGTGTTGGCTCATACAGGCTTGTGCCTGCAGTGGCAGGAGATGATGTGACCTCTCTGCCAAAGGACATGATTAAACCCAAGGGCTGCTAGATTGTGGTACCAAGTAAATTTCTCTTCCATTTTTTGATTATAGTGTTGGCCCTGTGAAAGACAATTTTTTCCAGCCATGACTGACTGTGAGGCCACCATTTGGGACACTTCTTGGTCAATGAAATTGTCCCACTTCTCCTTCTGTTCAGAACTAGCTCTCATGGAGCCAAAGCTATTACCCAGATGCTTGTCAGGCAGACACAAAGGCACTTTGCAGTATGTTTTGGCTTGCTTTTAGGGGATTTCCTGCCAACAGAGCCATGGCATTTGCCCAAGTTTACCATGAACTTGAGGGCAAATTTCTCTGTTCATACCCTTGGAACGCTCCAGAAAACATTTTCCATTTTGCACAGGATAAAAGGAGCTTCCCTCAACGGCATTGCTGATGGCAACATCCCAGGCAGCAAATACAGTACAGCATCAAAGCAAACATTGCTCCTTCCTTTTTCATGAGGAAGGAGTGCTCTGTTTTTTTAATTCTTAAACTGTTTTATTACTTATTTTGAAGTTTGAGCAAAACTATGGTTAGTATCCTAGAAGGGGTTTTCTTGAATCTTTAAGCATGTTCTTTCACAGCTGGTAGGAAACATCTCTGGTGTATGACCATGTATTGAGACTCCCTTTCCCAAGAATGCTATAAATGTAGCAGCCTTCTCTTTCTTCAGTATTTTCTCTGGTTGTAAGAGATTGCTTTCACAGGACCTAATTCCATTCCCAGGTGTTTCTGTAGCTCCCATTCTGACTTCCTGTGCTCGTGTCTGGCTTACACCTCTGAGCTTACAGATTGGTGCTGCTTCTTTTACTTTTATGACAGGTTTTGGTGCTCTGGCAGGGAAATCTCTTGGCAGTAATCAACTCCTCAGCTGCATCTATTTCACCTTTGCTTGCATTATTTTCTTCCTGTAGTCATCACCAGTGAATTTTACAAAAAATACAGCAGTGTTTCTCAGGACTCAGTCGTTTTTAGGATGGAGAGAGTTGCAGCTTCTCACTCTTCCATAAACCAACAGCAAGACTGAAATTGCCTTCAAGTCTCCTGGTGCCTGTTTTCTCCAGATTGGTACTTTTCTTCTGCTCAGGCTATCCATCAGAAGTTTTATTTCCAAAGTCACTCTTTTTTATCTGACGTGTTGTCCTCAGGTTGCCACAAGCTTTTTTCCCCAGTGGTTACTGCCAGGTGGCTGTGGAAAATAGTCTCAAATCAGACATTTAATGGCAAATTTGGTTCAGAATGTGTCCCTTGACCATTTTTCCTTTTCCAGTGAGTACAGCAGTAGCTCAACACAGTGCTGCTGAAAAGCAACTCGTATCCATTTGGGAAGAAAGTACATCTTGAAGAGCAAGAGGAAGGCATTTGGCAACAGTGAAGGCTTTTGGGGACATTGAAGACAACCAGAAGTTCAGTTTTACTTGGCTTTTAGAGGCCTTTTAATGCCAAACTTCAGTTGCCTCTGTACATCTTACCCGTTTTCAGCACAAGGCAGAGTTGGTACCTGTTCTTACCCTGAAGGAGGTGTTAGTGTGTGCTGCTGCTGTGCTTGGCCCCTGCATTTTCTGCTCCTGTAGTGTTGTCTTTGGGTGAATTTGCAATTCCCCTCCTGCCAAATGAGCTGCTGGCTGCATGGGCCAGTGGTCTGCTCGGCTCACCTCCCTGCTGCTGGTTTGAAGCCAAGCCTCACCAGGTGTACAAATGCACAGCTCAGCCATGAACATCTTCACTGTTCACTCCATACTTTTAGACATAATATTTACAATTGCACTTGGCCTTGGAGCATAACTTTATTCCAAATAAATGACCATACTATATATTTGCTAGGCTTTTTCAGTTTTCTGTTCTGCAGCCAAAACTGCAGCTGTGCCCAAACTCTTGGTGAGGGAGTGTTGTAAAGCCTTTTATGGAGGCCTGAACTCCCAGCACCCTGTTGGGCTTGCAACCAGGGGTGCTCCCAGTCCTTTTCCCAGCACTGCCACCTCTGCCAAGTGACAACCAGGGAGTCCCCTCATGTGCCTCAGCTCCCATGGGTGTCCCATCTTATTGCTTCCAATGCACTGGGGGCTTTCCTGCCCAGTGGTGCAGATGTGCTGTTGAGTGACAAGGTGGGGACACAGACATTAAAGAGAATGACTGAAGCCAGGCCAGCAAATGACTCTGGTGGGCACATGCTGCTGATCTCCTGCGATCACCCGGGCAAGTCCTCCAGGCTTGTGCTGAGTCAGGGATTGAGTAATTCCTAGAAGCTGTAGGAAGTGTCAGTGGTTAATGAAACCAGACAATAATGTGGTATTAGTGGGTTCTGTTTCTGGAAGTTCTCACTAAAAACAACAGATCTCATCCACTCTCATTTTGTGAGTGTGCATAGACCCTTTTGCAGGAGAATGAAGGTATTGTTCCTGGCACTGAGACCAAATTGCAATCCACTAAATTATGGTGTGTTTACTTAAATGCCACCTGTGGTTTCAGTAGGATCCAACATTAATTTATTATCCTAAGCTGTTGTATGTTGTTAGTGCATGTTGTTAACAGAGTTGCCATACCTCTTCCCAGGAATGGTTGAGCTTACTCTGACCCCTACTCTAAGCTTGTGCATCAGTTTGTGTGCAAAGCACTTTGGGACTTTTTTTTGGAATGAGTAGAGAAGTTTTCTAAAGAAATACTTTTTTAATCTTCTGAATGCAGGCTTGGGTGGGAGCAGTTATTCCCTGAAGAAATATTTGGCTGCTACAGCTGAGATTGCTTAACAGTGGCAGTTCTCCAGGACATCTTAACTAATTAAGTGCTGTTTGCTACCATTGTATCTAGACTCCTTGGGAAAGGACATGATCAATTGTGTTAAAAAGCATCTGTTTTCATAACTGCAGCTAAAATCCCTGGATAGCTGGGTGTAATTTTCCATTGTTATTGAACTCATGATCATGGACTGCTCTTCGAAAATAAGGAGTACTTAGAAGATGAACTGCAGGCATGCCTTAGTGCATGGTGGCATGCTGTGCCAATGACCTGGTTTTGATGATTGTATTCTTGCTTCCTCAGCAAGCAAGAGCCAAGTGACCTTCTCTTAGTGAGAAATAAAGTGTATTTATTGGTGAGAGTCTTCAAACTATGAAACAGCTGAAGTATTGCATTTGTGTACCAAGATTTTAGTAGTGATAGAGGCTACAGGAATGGTTGCGAATGTTTGGCTTTGGAGTGAAGGGTAGACAGGATCAATCCTTTTAGTTTATATAAAAAGGTTTTTTTTAGAAACAGGAGGGTATTCAGAGGTCAGTGGCCACATTCTCATTTTGGTTTGGGAAGTGCAGAGAGCACCTTGAGTACTTTGTCCTTTGCTTCTCTGGAGTGAAGATCGCAGTCTCCTCTCTGGTCATTGTGGTACAGCTGAGCAGGCTGGCCAGAGAAACTACCCGGGAACCTTCACTTCCAGCCAAGGAAAAAAAAGGGGGGGGCAGGGGGGAAATATGTAACACCTTCATTTGATAGCAGGTTTTGATAAATTCGGTGGTAAGGCAGGTTCTAGTTGATTAGGGAAATAGATTGCACAAGGCAGGAGAGATATTTCAGTTTGCTGTGCCAAAATACATGAGGAATTTGGGTTACAACACAGGTAGGTGAAAGTCCCCACTCAAAATGCTCAGAGACAGATATGACACATTCAGTTCACCTACAAACAGCCCAGTGCAGGTCTCCAAGATGGGTGATATGATCGATTGCCCTTTGTCCTGAGCCAGAGCAATACTTCTTTCTTTCTTCAAATTGCTAAACTGTTCACCTTCCCCCACCTAGCTCTTAGCAGAGAAGACATTGCAAACACATCAGGAGATGCTGAAAACATCAAGGTATTGTAAAGGCATGACTAGAGGTTTTTAGTGGAGAGAGAAGAGTAGTTTGATACCACAGGATGGACTGGCCATCCTGAAAATGGGCTGTGGCTTTAGGAATCTCCATTTTGACTGCTTGGGAATAGCAAAGAGTGGCAGAGGTATTACAGAAAGAAAAAAGTGTTGTGATCTCTAGTGAGGAGTTGCTGCCAAGCCTATGGGTTTCTAAAGGAAGAGCTCTCCCAGTATCTTTAGATGCAAAACATGAGCTTAAAAAAGATAGAGCTTACAGACACTGGGGGTACGTCAAGCTGTGGGCTGCAGTTGCAGGAGACAAAAGTCTAATTTGGAGTGAATATTCCAGCTTTGTGAAGTGTGTCTCGGAAACATTTTGTAGTGCATGCAAGTGAGAAATTTGTAGAAAGGAAGAGTTATTCCACATGTTGGAGGGCGTGGGTAAAATTCAGGAAGTGGTCTTCTAGAATTCCCTTTTAAGGAGCAGTGTACATACAGTACAACAGTACACAGAAAGCAGCCATGACCACAAATAGAGCAGAAGTTAGGTTTCTTGAGGATTCAGAGAGGGAGGCCACTTTAATTTAATTCTAGATAATTTAAGACATTGAATACAAAAATAAGTTTTAAAAATATTTTGAGACATTTATGAAAAAAGAGCATTTTTTTGTTAAACATAACAATGAAGGATTTGGGCTGGAAATTAAAGAGCAGTGCAAACAAAAGCAAAACATAGTGCTTGGGGTTTTTCTCTTCTTCTGTGGTCAATCTGCAGAGTGTCTTTTGTGTCTTGATTGTTATTTTCAAACTAAAGTGGCTGTGGGAGTCAAGCTCAGTCCTATTCACAGCTCTGCTCATTTTTAGCTAGAAGAAATGGTAACCAAAGGGTAGGAGCAATGGAGGGGGAAGCCCTGTCTCTGTATTTGGTTCTTCTCCAGAGTTGCACCTATTGAACATGATCCACATTGTACCAGAATGCATTCAGTGTTATCCATTTCTGGCAATACTGTTGGAGTCGCGGTGTCCCACACAGCCAGGAAGGTCAGTGTTGAAGCCTCCTGGCCAAACACATATTTCTGCCTTTAGAGCAGTGGAGGTTCAGATCCAGGCTTTCAGATTATCTTCTCTGTTGGCTTCTTGAGTTTCCTGGGTGTGGAGGAAGCTCTCACACAATGGCTAATACTTGCTCTCCTCTGTTGCAGGGTTTTGGCTGGTGTGGACTATCATCATCATCCTCAGCTGCTGTTGTGTTTGCCATCACCGCCGCACCAAGCACCGCCTCCAGGCCCAACAGAGGCAGCACGAGATCAACCTCATTGCTTACCGGGAGGCCCATAACTACTCAGCCCTGCCCTTCTATTTCCGTATGTACCTCACTCTGCTTTGCCTGGAGACCCTGGGGAGCAGGGCAGCAGCGAGTTTCCCGTGTTAGGTGGAAGGAGGGAGCAGTAATTGGGCTCTGCAAGAGGCTGTGGGCAGCTTTGCTGCCTAACCATGGTGTGCAGAGAGGAGATGGTGTTGGATGCATTTGAACTAGCTTGGGTTTGGAGTTGAACCACACCAACTACAGCACACCCACCCCTGAGAGTGTGGCGATTCCCTGGGTGTTTTCCTGCAAATGTTCTTAAAATACCTCATTCAGGACTTTGTTGATGTTCCTCCTTTCCAGCCTGGACTTGCTGCTGGTGGGACAGAGGTGTGGGAAGTGGCTTCACAAAATTTGGTCACACAGACTGGGAGAAAGTGGAGTCTCAGCAGAGACTGCTGCCTCCCGCCCTGTGCTCTGGTTCCCAGCCCACACTGCTGGTGAGCAACCCTTTGCATGGAGGGGCTGTTGCCCACAAGTCAGGGAAAGTACAATCACTTTGTGCTCTCCTTGTGTTCTGCTGTGCTGTCCTAGAGCAGCAAGTCTCCTTCTGGCTGGAGGTACCACAGCTGAGTTTCCTCTGACAGACTGTTGAATTGCATGTATGAACTTGCTTTTCTTGTTAAACTCTGGCAGTCACCTCAGAAATCATCCCCAGCAGCCGTTTCCTCCCCAGCCCCAGGGATATACAATTACACATGGAAAATTGCAGTGCTATCCTTAAAAGTTTCCAGTGTTTAAGTACATTCTGTCTATACAGACTATTTTGTTGCCTCTTAAGAAATAAACAAAATTTTTCATGGATTTGAAGGGCTGTAAGTACAATAAGCCAAACTCTTTTGCCAGTACTGCCAATTTATTCTGACTGCACTAGAAGAATTTAAACCAGCATTAAAACAGCAACCAAAAGCCAGGATCTCTGAGTTCCTTGTAACTGCTCATGTCTCTTCATATTTGCATAGTGCTTTGTGAGATTAAATCTTTGCTCTTGAAAGTGAAAATTTGGCTGAGAAAGAAGAGAGGGCTGGGGAGCTGTTCCCTCCAGCCAACACAGGCCATCCCCCAGTGTAGTTTATGAGGGTGTATTGGGGTCCATAGTCCAGGGAGGTTTGCCTGGTAAGCATAGAGAGAGCCAGGAGATCTGGCTGCTGTTCCCAGTTGTGTCCATCTCCTCCTGTAATGGTGCCCTCCTCTGCCATGTTTGCTGCTTCTATAAAACATGACACACCTCACCTGGGACAAGTTCTGGTGCCCCTTTATGTAGAGCCTGTTGTGTTGTTCAGTGGGAAGGTGCTGGTAGGTGACAAATGCCATACTGACCTGTATTAGTGACTTGTTTCCTGAGATAAGCTGCTCCTGAAAAAACTTCTCCTCCTTGCCTCCCACTTCTAGGGTTTTTGCCAAACTATTTGCTACCTCCCTATGAGGAAGTGGTGAACCGACCGCCGACCCCCCCACCCCCGTACAGTGCCTTACATCAGCAGTGTGTCCCAGCAGGCAGCAGTAGCACAATCCCGGACACGCCCAGGACCCTGCAGCCAGCACAGAGCAGCTCTGCAGCACCCAGCAGCAATAACAGCAGTACTGACAGCACCGGGGCGCCCGGCCGTGGGGACCCCGAGCCCTCCACCACCGTGCTGGGCGAGAGAGCCAAAATGCAAAGCGTCGAGCCCGGCAGTACCAGCACAGGAGCTGAGCTAGTGGAGAGGGCCGGCCCCGATAAGGATATGGAGTGCAAGGAGGAACTGCTGAAAGGTTACAGCTCTGAGAGCTTAGAGCAGAGCAGTGCCATTCCCGACGCCAAGGACAAGACGCCGGGCAGGCAGCGCCGTTTCACTGGCGACTCGGGCATAGAAGTCTGCGTATGCAACCGGGGTCATCACGACGACGACCTCAAGGAATTTGACGGGCTCATCGATGATGCTCTGGACGGGCCCCTGGACTTCTGCGACAGCTGCAGCGGCCGTCCCCACGGGGATGAGGAGGAAGGGCTTTTCAGTGCCACGGAGGAGCAGCACCGTGAACACAGCCACCACCATCTGCCCCGGCAGCCGGTGTGTGTACTCTTGAACACAATAAATGAGCAGGACTCTCCAAACTCTTGTACCAATAACTCCCCCAGCTAAGGTGGCAGAATGGAAGGGAGAATCAGGGGAAAAAAAACAAAAATGGAATAAGAGGATTAAAACTTTAACAGGAGGAAAAGGTGATACAACTTTCTTTTTTTGGTTTTTTTTCTTTCTCCCCTCCAATATAATATGGGGACTAGACCTCGAAGGCCCAGCTTGTGGGGGACGGGTCACTCTGAGTTTTGTTAATTGTATCTGCCCTGCTCCGTGGAGCAGGGACTGATGTTTCTCAATGAGACCTTCTAAAAAATGGATTTTTTCCAATGGTGATTTTGGTGATGGTTATTATGAGTTTGTTGGTTTTAGTTTTCCGAAACACTGCTTTATCTTGCAATCAGTAAAACTCAGCAAATCTCACCCTGGGAGGATACCAGATCACCATAAAGCTTCAACCTCCAGGTGTCTTCCCAGAAGCAAGCAGCTTCTGACAGTGCCGGCAGTCAGTAGCCCAAGAGTTCTGGTTTGATATAGTGCTCTTGAGGCATTGGGGATCTCTTTTCATCTTTTTCCTTTTTTTTTTTTTTTTTTTCCTTTCCTGATGTTTAGTTTCCCTGAAGCTGGTGAATGCCCAAACACATCAGCCCTATAATCTCTGGTGCTTCAGTGTTAAGACAGCAGGTAGGAAATTTCCCACTTGAAGCTGGTGACTGAAGGACCAGTTTCGTCTAGAAGGAGTGTTAGTCTACATTAGGCAGTTTGAAAAGAAAGGGTTTGCAGAAATTTGCCTTTATGTGTAATTTTTAAACGCAAGTGTGTTTCTTCAATGCCTCCAAGAGCACAGTTAGCAGTAGAATCCAGGCAGCTGGGCTGCCTTCCAAGTACTGTGGTCTCCAAATGACCTTTTCCTGGTGTGCTGCAAAAGGGCTTGGCTTTATTTTTGTCCTTTTTTTGCACCCCGATAGCAGCACACTGGAGTTCAGATGACAAAAGAACAGGGCTCTCCTTGGCCAGCGTGCCTTCAAGCTTTAGCGATGCATGTTGAACAAATGGAGATGAGAGCTCCGTCCATTGCAAAAGGGATGATGATTTACCTTGTAGATGTGGAAGACCTGTGCAGTATTTTTTTTTATCCAAAAGTTTGGTGCGATTCTAATGATGACCACTTAAAGTAATGAATGTCTGTTTTCTTTCTCTTTCTTTTCGGTTTCTTTTATGGTGGCAATTGGCTACTGTATAATGTCTGTGAGCGTGTGTGTGTGACTGCAATCCATGCATGCGAGTCCTACTGGTAATATGAAAACCTGCTGTAAGACTGCAAGAAAATTTACTGTAGCTTTGCTTTAATAAACAGTAGAGATTTTTGTTAGTAACAATCTGAAGGAAGAAAAAAAGAAAAAAAAAAAAAAAAGGAAGAGCTGAAACTAACATTCCCTAGAGTGCTCGTGTGGAAGAGAGCACGGTTCAGACTAGGTAGCTTGTTCTCGGGATTTCTCCCCGTCCCTTTTATAATTATGGTCGTCCAGATCATTACTGTTATGGGGAAAAAAACATTGAAACCTGAACTTGGACATACTCAGATCTGATTGATTGAAAACCAAAATCAGTTTTAACTAAGGTGGAAACCAAAATATAATGCCTTTTCTGATAACTTGTCCATGTGTATGTGTATCATTTTGTGAGCTAAGAACAAGATCTGTCTTTAGTTTATGGATTTGTTTTGTTATTCTACCTGGAGGTGTGTTGGCACAGGCTGGCTACAGAGCAAGGGAAGTGGTGCTTATGCCAGTGTTTTACCTGCATGTTTGAGGAAACCACTCTTACCTTACAGGGTTTGGAAGAATCTCACTCCTTTGCCCATCACAGCCTTTCTCTTTCCTCAGAACAGCTGATAAAGACAGCTCTTCAGTTTGTGTCTTAGGGTGCTCTTAGCAATGAAGGACTTTGATTTGGATTCAGGAGACCTCATTCCTGGATGTCTGGAGCCTGGATACCTGGATGAGTGGTAACAGAGAGGCTGTGCATGCCCCAGAGCCTAGGGGCTGGTCACTTCCAGCTGTGTACACTGACCACATGTATCCTTTGAGAAGGTAATTGAAGATCCCCAGTGCCACCCCCAGGAATTCTGTACGTATTGGCACCTGGTTTTGTTCCTTGTACCACAGAGGAAGCTAAAAAATCCCATCAGTCTGTAAGGAATGGGGTTTACTGCTCTAAGTCATGGGGACGGCCCTGTGCCAGTGAGGGACCCTTTGCCAATATTTCCGTGGCATAAAAAAATCTCTGTATATTTGCTTTGCAGCCATCCCACTAAGGGTAGGGGAATCCTCTGGACATGGAGGTAAGTATCAGTAAGCTGAGCTGATGTTTCTAATTTTAAAAAGTCAGGAAGAAGCAGTGGTGTACCTTTTTTATGACTCCTAGAGGTTATTTGAATATTTAGAGACCATAAAGAAATACATGGGGCACAAACCATGGTCTCTTCAGCTCACAAGTGCCTGAGGAGCAGGACTGTTAATGACTTTCAGTGCTTTAGGATTTTAGGCCTGCAGCCAAGGGGCAGCTGGTATGGGAAGGAGTGGTGCAGGGCAGGACATGGGGCAGGTGAGCTCTTTGGGCATACCTTGGCTGGTGCCTCTTCAGGCAGGCAGGGGACTCCCAAAGCTCCAGCTTTGAAGCTTTGGAAAGGTGCTTCACTCTCACATATATCCCTGTGTAGGAAGCCAGCATGGCCCAAAGAGAGCTCTCCTCCAGATGCACACTGTGTAAAATGCTGGTGGTGTGAGGACCTCACATGGAGATGCAGATGTGCATCTCTAGCACTGGAGCACCAAACCCCACTCATTCCCAGCTATAAGGGTGTTTTATTTGGAGTCATGAATACATTGTTTCAAAATTGAGTTACAATAATGCAGCAGGTTGAGAACAAATGTAATCTACTGCTCCATGTTCTGCTTTACCATGTGTTATAGGTGTGGCTGCCTGTACTCCTTTAAGTCTGTTTTTGCTGGAGTCCGTGGCAGTGTGGAGCTGCTTACACGGAATGGTTTTGGCCACTGAAGTGGGCTACGAGGGCAAGGACCTAGCAGGTGGGCTGGGGTTGTGTTGCCTGGGGACAGGTGAAGAGCACAGTGTGGTGGCTCAGAGAGAGTGTCCCCTGGGCACAGCAGAGGCTCCTGTGATCTGTGGGGTACTGCAGCATCTCCTTGGTGTTCCCAAGGGACTCCTCAGCTCTGCAAGGATGCAAACTCATCATCTGGGAGCACTGGTGTGATCTTCTTGCTGCATATGTTTGCATGTTTGTACATTCCTGTGGATGGGTGTTGGCTGAAGATGGAGGAGGAGGAGGGAATTGTCTTGATGCTTGCTGGCAGCCTGCTCTCAGAGCTTTGCCTGCCTAACTGGAGGCTAAGGAAAGCCAAGGTGCAGATAAGCCTCTGTGTTACACAGTCATCAAAAGCTTCCTGGGGCAGGAAGTCTGGAGAGAAGCAGTATGAGCAGCTCCACTGCCAGCATGAGGCTGTTCTGCTGAGTGATGGGAGTTTTGGGCTCCTGGGCACCCCCCACCACTCGGGGATGTGAGTCAGTGGTTCTCAGTTGCTGTTCTGCACAGCCTGGGTTCCCACATTCCCACAGCCTTATCTCCTCTGGTTCTCTGCATGCCCTGGCTGGACTCATCCCAGCCTGACCTGCTCCTGGCAGAGTTTGGCAGGGAGCTGGGGCACAGTCCAGCTGTCCTGAATGAGTAGTTCTCCTCAAAGGCTGCTGCTTCCTGGCCCCCCACCACCACCTGTGCAACACATCCCAGGGAGGCTTTTGCTGTTTTTTGGTTGGTTTTTTGGGTTTTTTTTGGTTTATATAAGAAAAGCTTGGACCAGGCCGGGATGGGGGCAGACAGGCAGCCCTGGCTCAGGCAAGCCCCACAGCATCCAACAGTGGGCAGCCTGGGAAGGCCAGGGTGAGTAGCCTCTTCATCAGAGCTGGTTCCCCCTATCCTTGCAGCCCAGATCTGTTTTTATCAGATGGGACGGGTGCCCGCTGCGGGGCCGTCGCGACGGTGGTGCAAGCACTGCAGTCTCTGTGCCGGGGGGTCACAGGCTGCCGACTTCTTTCTCGATTTGTTTTCAGCCGGCAAACAGCTGTGTCCTGAGGTCTGTGCTTACTCAGCTCTCCTGGCACCATGCCTGCTGCAGAGCCTGCAGGTATTCCAAGCGTCTCCTGCTCCTCCTGGACTGTCTGTCATTCTCCAGCACAGTCCAGGGTCAGCCCGTGCCTGGTGCAAAGAGGGGCCTCTCAAACTTGGAGGGCTTCTGAGCTGAGACCTGTGGTCCAGCTGGGTCAGCCAGGTGCTGTGGGGGTGGCTGTGCCCCCCAAAATGAGTTTGTATGATGGAAAGGCTCAGGCTTGCTCTGCCCAGTGCCCTCAGCAAGCTGCACATGTGCTTCATGGTGTACCCAAGAAACACTGTGGGAACAGCCACGAATGAAAAACCTTCATTCTTTCCATCATGACCAGTTCCTCCCTTGCAGAACCCCTTTGCCTAGGGAGCTGGAGCCAGTGGCCCAGGTGAAGCCTTCTGATGGAGCCAGGGGTTTGGGTGCAGCAGCACAGCTCTGGAGCAGCTGTCAGGATAAGAATACCAGCCAGGTGATTCAGCTGTGCCTCTGCCCACTCCCATAGCAGGGAGTAGCCATGCCAGGGGCTGTTTACCAGCTCACAAAGTCCCAGGCAGCTGGTTGTAGGCACTGAATTTCCCCAGCAGCATCTTCTCCTGGTGGGGAGGAGGTGGGCTGGGTGGGAGGCAAGACACCATACAGCAGGGCCCAGCTTGGGGTGCTGGGATTTGCAGCACGTCCTGGTCACCTGGCCTAGGACAGCACGTGCCAGCCCTGGCAAATGGGGAAGGTGGATTGCAAGAGGCTGTGGCTGGAGGGATTCCCCAGGTTAGAAACAACCCTGGGTTAAAGGGTTTAATTTCTGCCCCAGGTGTATGCTGGCTTTTAGCAGTTGTGTGGGTGCATTGGCAAACAGTAAGGTACCAGCCCTGTGTTGATTCTGGCAAGGAGAAAATCCTTTCCCTTACCAAGAGCAAAATCAAATGCCTTGGCAAAGGGGCACAAATGTGCTGGAGGTCCTGTTGATGCTCCTGGAGGCATCACAATGCTATAGGACACTGGAGTAGAGCATCCCTGCCAGTGTGTGCTGCCAATGACAGGATCTGGGGCAGGGGAAGGACAAGGCTGGCATGGAGGTGCCAATCCCCAGGGAAGCCCAGAGCATCATGTTTAGCCAAGTTTTCCCAAAGCCCGTTCTGAGTCCCATCCCCCTTCACCCATACAGCTTCAGTGTGTCCTAGCAGAAGTGGAGGGATTGGAAACCCAGTGGCACCCCTGGTGTGATGGAAACAGACAGGAAAGCAGGAAGGTGTGTGGGGCTCTGCCCTTAGAAGCCATCAGAGATTCTGCAGCAGCAGTGGGTCTGGGCTCCTGCTGTGATCCCTCTGCCCAGCTTCTGGTGGGTCAGCTGCTCAAATCGGCCTGAGGATTGCCCTTGGGACAGGTATGTGCATGGCAGTTCTTCCTCCTACGTAGCTCCCTAGCTCCTCCCTCCTAGGTAGCTCTCCCCTACCACCCTGAGTCCCCAGGAAAATGGACTGTGAGGAGGGAGGGTGCTCCTAGTGCTGTGCCAGGCTACAGATGCATTGCCTTCCTCATCCAGATGCTGGTGTTGAAGGGTCTGCATAAAAGCCAAGTGCTGGGGGTTTGAAAGAACTCATGCACACTGAGCAGGAGGTTCAGTGGTGGGGAAGTTCATGTCTGTTTTCCTGCCTGCTAGCAAGAGAGAGGGCAGGGGGAAAATGAGGGGGTGTGCAGGGCTGGGGTGTCACATTGTGCTCACAATGTGGGGCTCTGTGGGGCTTTCCCCTCTGCCTTGGCTGCTTTCCCTCCAGGGGCACTGAGCCATAGCTGTGCAGCTATTTAGTTAAATATTAAGAGGTCAAGTAATAGAGAACCAGAAACCTAATTACACGCTGCCCTCCATGGCACAGTAGTTTTTGGCAAAAGCAAAGCAAACACGGCCCCTTGTGTTACAGGAAGGTTGTGCTGCTGCTGCTGGAACGATGGCCAAAATCCAGCCAGACAGTGAGTGCTCAGGACAGTGAGCAGGCAGGAGCTACCACGTTGCTGCAGAGGCCACAGCCTCTCAGCTGAGCCCAGTGCCCCCAGCAAGTTGTGGGGCCGCCATACGTCTCACACTTAACCCTGTCCTCCATCTCCTGCCCAAAAAGTAGCTGGAGCCATGCTGTGTTGGGAATAGCTTTATCTGGATAACCCCCATCCATGGGGCAGCCTCTCTGGTCCCACCCCCCACCCCCCCTGCCTTGGATCCAGAGCTCCTCACCATCATGAGGCTGCTCTCCAGGCCTCCCTCAGCCTGGCCTTCACCTGAAATTTCTGCACCTGCAGCACAACACCAAACTTGCCCTCCAGCGAGGGCAGGGGCTGGTCCTCGGGGCACTCGAGTGTGAACCTCTGCAGCACCCAGGCCAGGAAGAGGAAGAGCTCCATCTTGGCCAGGACTTTTCCCAGGCAGACACGGATCCCAGCTCCAAAGGGGAGGTAGCTGGGTGAGGGCGAATGGATGTGCTGGCCCCGCTCATCCAGGAAGCGGCCTGCAAGGGGAAGGGGAACCACTGGCATCAGCAGGGTGATCCCTTCTGCCTGAGACCTGCCTGAGTTCATCAGATGTGTGTCCCTCCCGGGAGCTGCAGGAGCAGAGAGGTGCGATGCCCCAGATGGGCAGAAGCAGGATCCAGCCTCCCAGCACCAAGCCTCTCCCAGGGCTTAGCCTCTCCTGCTGCACCCACCCAGCCATCCCCTGGCCCAGGAGAGGCTGGGGATCACACAACCCACCAGGATTGAACTCCTCAGGCTTGTCCCACTCCTTCTCATCGTGGTGCACAGACCAGAGGTTGATGATGACCCTGGCACCCTTGGGGATGGAGTATTCCCCAATGCTGCAAAGCGGACACAGAGTAAGGCACCCGCTCCTCCCCACAGTCTCTGCCCATGACCTGGATGTGCCCTAGGGGGGTCTCACCTGGTGTCAGCAAGGGACACATGCGGGATGAGCAGGGGGGACACGGGCCGAATGCGCAGCACTTCACTGATGGTGGCCTCCAGGTAGGGCAGCAGTGGGCGGTCACTGAGGTGGGGGTGACGCACCAGGCCGATCTTATGGTCCATTTCCTCCTGGATCTTCCTCTGGATCTGGGAGGAAAGCAAAGACCAGTGTGGGAGCCCAGGGAGTAAGGTGCCCTGTGTACAGTGGAGTACACCCAGCATCATCAGCATGTCCTGTCAGGCTGTGTGGGGCAGAAGTGCCCACAGCCTGATCCTGCTTATCTGCAGAGCCCAACTTCTCTTTTGGCATCTGCTTTCCCCAAAACTCCCCATGACATCCCTGGTGCTGGGGGGAACCCAAGCCCCCGCTGTAGGGTACAGACCCTACCTCAGGGTAGTGGAGCAGATAGAGCACAGCCCATTTGAGCACAGTCGTGGTGGTCTCCACACCGGCCCCAAAGATGTCCCCCACTGTCATGAGGAGGTGGTCGTCAGTCAGCTCCAGCCCTGGCTCCGGAGGGCTGCTGCTCTCGGCACTGAGCCTCACTTGCAGTAGGGCATCCATGAGATCCTTCACGGAATCTTCGCAGAAAGCTTCCTGCCAAGGGACATACGTGAGCTAGGCTGTCCTGGGCACAGTGCCCACCACCCCAGCTCCAGCATCTCCCTGTCCTGGCCCTGCTGGCACCTTGTGTTCAGTGAATTTCTGCAGGAGCAGCTGGTCCCGGACCTGGAGGCATTTCTTCAGCAGGGCCAGGTCCTTGTTGGGAAATATCTGAGGGAGCATAGCATATTACAACAGGCTACAGCTCATCCCAGCCCAACCCCTGCAGGCCCCCAGGCAGTCACTCTGTGCCCACTGGTGTACTTGGTTCTTGTGGGTCACCAGGACACGGACCCTCCTAACTCAGGGGACCTCCTACAGGACACATCCCAGCTCCTTCCTCTCATCTGAGGTGAGAGGAATGGGCAGTGCCTGTGTTCCTGCTCACCTGGAGCCAGGGGAAGATGTCCACCAAGCTCTCCTTAGCCACGGTGTCCACAATACCCTGGCTATACTCCAGCATGGCCTCAAACTCAGGGTCCCCACGCCGGTATGAGGAGTTGAAGCAGAGGGAGCAGACCACATTGGTAACAGCCCGTGTGAGTTCGGGGGCCATGTCCAGGGCTGTGTCCTGCGCAGCGCTGAGTGTCTCGCACAGGGATGCAGCCTCCCGGCAGACTGGGGTGGAGGAGAGGCAGGCCAGAGGGTGATGAGGGAGTGATGATTAAGCTAAGGGGGTGAAAGGGGCATCTGGGGGCTGGAAGGAGGGGTCCCCTGCTCATTCAGGGTGTGCAGCCTGCAGAGAGCATGCCCCAGACAGGGCTGGGTCCTGAGGGGCTGGGTTGGGCAGAAGGTACAATGCTGGGTGCTGAGGAGGAGCAGAAAGAATGGAGATGTGCAAGGATGTCCTCCTGGGCAGAGCGGGGAGCTGCGTGGAGAGATGTTGGTAAAGTACAGGGGATATAAGGCAGAGCTCCTGCCTGGCAAGCTGAGGAGATACCAGGGGATACCTGAGACAGTGTCTTTCCTTGGTTCCCAGGGAATCGGGGCACTTAAGAAGAAAAAGTACAACGTGGGAGGGAGCTGGCAGCCTGGGGCTGGAGGGAGGCACTTACTGATCCTCTCGAGGGCGAGCGAGCCTTCCCCAAACATGGAGAGGGCAGTGTGCACCAGCTTGCGCTGGAACTTCCAGAGCGGCCCGTAGCTGGCAAAGGCGATGTCCTTGCCTCCCCGGGACAGCAGGTCCGTGGTCACCTGAGGGACAGGCAGTCCCAGGGTCACCCTGCTGCAGGGCAGCCTCACGGGGGATGGATGATCATCTCACCCCATCCCAGAAATGGTCTGGGAGGCTAGAAGTTAATGCAGGCAGGCAAAGCAGAGGACATGAGCTCTGTTTTCTCCCTGCCCAAGACTGATAAAGAGGTCTGGGGACAGATGTGAAGGTTAGGGGCTCTAGGATGCCCAGGGAACTTAAGGGATGCAGGGAGCCTGGTAGTACCTGAACCCACATCCCCGTGCCCAGGGATGCAGCCAGCTGCAGGAAAAACAGGCACTCTTGGTATGGAGGATGATAGGGCTGACCCTGGGGAACCTGGTGTGGAGGGTCCGCCCTGCCCCTGGCTCGCTGCGGCCAGGATGGGGAGGGGACACGGACCCTGCTGGTGCCAGTGTCTTTCTTGGGAGCATCCCCCGCCTCACCCCACGCCACAGTGGGAAGGGGTCCCCAAAACCTGCTGCCGACTCACGGTGCGGGGCCGTCCAGCGAAGTCTTTGCCCTTCTTCAGCAGCACCTCCCTGGCGTGCCGATAGCTGTTCACCACCACCACGTAGTGGGAGCCCATCCAGAGGGCGTAGAGGCTGCCGTAGTGTCCCTGCAGGCGCCACAGCCGCAGGTGGAGCTGGGGGTGCCCGGCCAGCTGCAGCAGGCTCCCCACCAGCGGCAGTGCCGGCAGGCTCCGTGGGCGCCCCAAAGCTGTGCCTGTAGCCATTGCCAGCGTGTCCCGCCGGCGCGCCAGCCGCCAGGTGCAGAGCAGGGCCAGGGCCAGCAGCAGGGCACCCAGCAGCGGCATGGCGGGGCCGGCTGCGGGGCTGCGGCGCGCGGGGGGCCCTTATAGCGGCTGCGGGGTCGTCTCCTTGACTCTGAGGCGGGCTCGGCTCCTTATCGGGGGGACGATGAGGGGGGAGCCGGGCGCTGGGCCCGTGGCCAGCTCTGCAGCTGTGGGCACATGGCGGGGGGCGAGGGCAGCGGGGCCACGGCCACTCTGGGTGGCCATGGGGGAGCTGCATCCAGCGCGCTGGGGGCCAGGGGATGCTCAGGGTCGGATCTGTCCTTGGGGTTCCATCCCCAGGGCCCTGTGGTGGGCCAGGCGTGTGGGGACAGCTGAGCCCTCGAGGTCTGTCCTGGATGCCGTGAGCACAGCTATGGGAGTCTGGTGGGGCATTGGAATTCATCCCCAGCCTGGGAGCGCCTCGACAGATCCGGGAGGGAACGGCCAGCACTACAAATGCTGATAAGCCCTGAGCATCCCTGGTCATCAGCGCTTGTCACTGCTGGGGAGACACGGGTAGCACTTGACACTGCCGGGCAGCCCTCGGCAATGCTGGTGAGCTCTGGTCGGTACAGGAGAAGTACTGGCCAGGGCTGAGAAACCCTGGTCAGCGCTGGTCAGCCTTGGTCTGTGCTTGTCAGTGCTGGGAAGCCTGTGGGTGTCCGTGCCCGAAGCGATGAGGTGTTCTGGGGGAGTCCTTTGGGAACAGAGGGCCCTTGCAGCAGTGTCTCCGACCACCGCGGGCTCTGCGCCTTCCTAAGCCTTCAGGCCCCCGGCGCTCGCCGTAGCGACTCCCGGGGGTAGGCGGGGCGGGGTGCGGGCGGGGTAAGATGGCGGCTGGGGGCGCGGCGGATGCCCAGGCGCGCTTTGGGCACTCGGTGAAGGGGCTCCTGACCGAGAAGGTGACGAGCTGCGGCACCGACGTGATCGCTCTCACTAAGCAGGTGCTGAAGGGCTCCCGTAGCGCCGAGGTGAGCGGCGGCTGCCGGCGGCCAGCCGATTACAGCGCCGGAGCAGAGCTGGGAGCGGGGAAGGCTTCGCAATGCACGCTGGGAGCTGTAGTCCGAGGAAGGGGACACATCCTCGTGTCCGGGCCGGGACGGGGGACAGCGGGACCGGGATGCGGGCACGGCTGGGCAGCGCCTCGGGACTGCGGCGGTGGCAGGTGGGAGGGTGACTGCCAGTTCTCCAGGGTGACAGGTGGGAGCGGTGCCTCAGGCGCTCCCGGTGGATGTGCTCTCACGGGACCGCCGTGATCCTCGCACGGTGTCACCCCAGTGTCACCCTGCCAGCCGTCATGGGGCCTCGGGAAACGCAAAGCTGCAGCATCTCAGCCTGGTCTGTACCTCTTTTAGCTCCTGGGTCAAGCTGCGAGAAACATGGTGATGCAAGAGGATGCCATCTTGCACTCGGAAGATGTAAGCTGTGTTCTTGTGCTCGAGACGGGACGGGAGGGGAGGAGGGTGGTAAGAACAGTTTGCAGCCGTGCTACCGAGGCCCTGGAGTGAAATACATTACTTCAGGCATCAGGGCCGGTGGCCAGAATAATTTAGTGCTTCCTCAGATCCAGTGCTGCTGGACTCCTTGTGTCCTGCTGGCTGGCCAGCCCTCAAGCTGTGCTCTCTTTGGCAGAAAGCTTGAGGGACTGTGGGCTGAAACAAAGCACTTGTGTCTCTGCCTGTCACTGGGAAAGGAGAGGGAAGTGTGCCTCTGCTGACAGTACCAGCAGGGATGGTTTGGAGACAGTGCAGCAATGCAGTAGTGGCTGTGCTGGAAGACCTCTCCAGGGCATTAGGACAGCTTGCACTGTCATTTGTGTAGGCACTCATTCTTTGTTTTGTTCTCCACAGAGTTTAAGAAAAATGGCCATAATAACTACTCATCTACAGTACCAGTAAGTAGGGGACATCAGGTGTTCTCTCTTGGGGGCTGAGTGGATCCCTCAGTTCTTTCCTTTTCTTCTTAAAAGACTTTCCATGAAGCTGCCAGCTCAGACTGATCCCTCTTTTTCAGTTCTTCAAAGCTGAGCAGGCCCTGCAGCTGGAATTTTCCAGCCCTCTTCAGGCTGTTTTGGGGTGGGAGCTGAAATTTTTGCCTCCTGTTTGTTATGCGCTATGTCTCCCATGAGTGTCTGTGATGCACCTGGGCCTAGGAAGGAGAAGCCAGTGCTGCTTCTGTCCCCCAGGACTTAATCCGGTAACACCCTGGAGTTTTGGCCTCTTGAGCCCTTGTTTGACATAACATAAACCATGACTGAGATTTTGTTTCTCTAATACTCTTACTGTCTTTCCTTTTCTCATCTAGGCAAGAAGCAATTCAAAAGAAGTGAGTGCTGGGAGGACCTGGGGGACATGCATGTGGGGATGGAAAGGGGGAGGTGATGGAGTTGGATGGGGGAAAGAAGAATGGAAAGGTTTTCGCAGCTGCTTTTGAGGTAGATACTGGCCCATGCTCTCTTCAGTATAGTCAGTAGATGCTCTCTTCAGTAGTGTGAAGAGATGGGAATTTGAATGAAGAGACAGGATTCATACCAAAACTTTCTTTTGTTTTACTGATGTGATAGAGTGTGTGAGGCTGCTTGTGAGAGATGAGGATGGTGGGAGCAGAGCTGTGTACAGCAGGGTGCATGAAGTTAGGTTTGCTTTGTGAGGACACAGAGGTTTCTCTTTGCTGTAAAGTCAGCTCTAGAGCTGCTCTGGTCCCTTGGGCACAGGCAGCACAGCACAGTGTGGGAGCAGATCTCACCATGAATCTCCTCTTGCTTGGTGCCCAGCGTGGAGCGCTCGTCAAACCTTCAGGACCAGCTGAGTCACTTGCTGAAATGAAAGGAAACCGAAGGCATGAGGAAATCTCTCGACCAGCACTGAGGGAGTGAAGCATCCTCTCCCCTCCAGCCTCCGGGGCTCTGAACTGTGTCTGAATGATGCTGGATGTCAGCTGGGATAAGTGCAGAGTCTGTGTTTCTGGGCACATGGCTCCCTTTTGTGTGCCTGCACCCACACCTCTACTCCAGAATGCTCACCTGCGCACCCACACCTGGCTGAAACAAATTTCTCTGAAACTTTGCCCCTCCCAAAAATTCCTGTGTCTGCTTACTTCCCATGTAGCATGAGGTGCTCAGCCCGCACCAGCACCCTGGGCAAGAAGTGCAGAGTTGAGGCATGGTGTTTAAATGCAGGTGCTTGCAGTTTTCCACTTGTCTGTATTTAGCCACAGAGGTGGCACAGAGTGCAGTTTATTTAAGGCATTTTAATCAGTGTGAGCTGCAAGTGCCTGGGTGGGTGAGAGATGCTTCAGTGTAGGCTGAGGTGCCAGTCCCAGCACAGACTTTCTGAAACCAGGAATCTAAGCACTCACATCTGCCAGTGGCCTAGCTAGATGTGGTTTGGCCATCATCCTCCTCAAAGGTTATCTTATTTTCCTCTCTGCCAAAGTTTGGAACATCATCCCTTTGCCAGCCCATATGTGCTGCTTTCGGCCTTCAGCTGCATTCCTTTTCCTGGGCTGCTGCTCCAGCTTTTGATGAAGCAGCCTTGGCTGTAGTGTGTGTTTGTATGTGGTTGGGAAGGTATCCAAAGGCCCGTCTGGGAAGCAGGCAGGAGACCATCATGAGTTGGTGTGCTCAGTTCAACACTGCTCTGTTGATGACTAGTGACTGGTTCACATTCAGGACCAACTATAAATACTGTGTCTTGTTTTTTGTTAAGTCACTTATCTGGAGCACTTGGAGTGTACGGGAAGCACTTGTTTCCCTGAGTGTGCTTTTCACCAGCTGATAGGAGCAGGCAGGCTGAGAGCCGACACTGGCCTGCCACATTCTTGTTGTAATGCTGCTGGAGTTTGGCTCCTGTGCTGCGGAGCGTTCTCGGGCTAGATCTCTTCATCCCTGCCAGTATTTTTGCCTTGGGTGACATTCTGACCCCAGCTTTGCAGGTGCACTTTGGGAATAAGAGTTTTCCCTGTGAGTTTCTTGCTGGGAATAAAAGCTGTCCTGAACACCACCAAACTGCAGCAGTCTGTCCTGGATTCTATTGCTGGCAGTCCCTGTGCATCGTGGAGACTGTTTGGAGTGGTGGGTCTCTGCCCCCCAGGATCTTCCATTCTGCTTCAGCTTGGAGGGCTTTGCTGAGGCAGGGTGCCCTTGCTGCAGGTGGCTCATCCCTTCCAAGGTCGTGTCCTCTGCAGAGGCTACAGCAGTCCTGTGGCATAAATTTGTGTCTCCCTGCCTTTGGGGAGAGCAGGGACAGGGGTGCACTGTGGAAGTGCAGAGCTGTTGGGGAACAGGCAGTAGGGTGGGTTTTGGGGCTGTGGGTGCAGCAAAACCCATGAACGATGGCAGTGTGCTCCCCACGGGGGCAGGGCCAGCAGCCCTTGCTGTGCCTGTGCGCCAGGGGCCGTGTGCCAGGGGCCAGGACAGCCCGGAGGCGGTGTTAGGGCGGTGTTAGGGTGGAAGCCAGGCCCAGGCAGCGTGGAATGCTGGGACAGCACAGGGCATTAGGGAGGAGCGTGGCCTGTGCTGGGCAGAGTGCGGTTGTGGCGCTGCAGCTGGAAGCAGTAGGACAGGCCAGCGCCTCTGCCCGGGGTGCTGGGGCTGCCCTTGGGGCCAAGGGCTCTCTGCAAAGCGCGGGGGCGGGGGAATTTACCCTACAGGGATGCTTTGGGGCTTATCTCTCTGTTTTTTTTCTGGGGTGGGGGGATGTCAGGTGCCCCCTGGAGCATCCTATTAGACTGCAAGCTGGGGGAGTTCTCAGTGTTCTGTTGGGGGAGAGCAAAAAGCGCTCTGTTATCTGGCGGTAAAGGGTGATTCAGAGCCCTTGGAAGGACCTGGTGTGGTGCCCATTTCTGTGGCGTCAGCCACCAGCCCCATATTCCTTTTGTAGTGACAACTCACTTCGAAGACCACATCCACCAGGAGGTGCAGGTGAGGGGCACGGATGGGAACTGGCAGAGGGATGGGGCAGTCGGGCAGGGGCTGTGTGCCTGGGCTGTGCCAGAGTTCTTGGCTGCCATTAGAGGATAAAGCTTGTTTCAGGGCCTAGATGAAAATGACAGTGCAGTTGGGAGCTTTGCTCCTCTTGTGCACAGGGATGGGGAGCTGAGCAACCTGGTATTTCCCTGCCCTTGTTCCTTGAGCTCTTCTCAGTGAGGGAAATGGTGGCTGCAGCCTGCAGAGTTACTAAAATGGGAATTAAATTCCCTCCTGCACAAACACATCAGTGCATGTGAGCAAAGGGAGCTGGGGAGGATGGGGGCAAAGGAATGCCTGACCTTAGTGTCATTTTTTGCTGGGTGGAAGTGAGAGTGTCGGAGCCAGAGGACATGTGGGCAAAGTACAGGACAAGTATTGGCACAGCCACCATGTTTTAGAGCATGGGGAGCTTCCAGGGCTCAGCGCAGTTTAGTGGCCTCTATCCTTCCCATCTCAGGATTACTATGGCAAAGAGCTGCAGAAGACAGAGGACCTCAAAACCAATGCGTGCATCACTTCAGCCAGGCCCCTTCCCAAGCTGGTGAGAGATGCTCTGAAGCACATCCATGATGAGGTGGTGGCCAGGTAAGCCTCAGGGTCTCTCTTCCACTGCCACATCCCCATGGGCTGCAGCCCCTTCTTGGCCATGCCATGGGGCATCTCCTCCCAGCTCAACTCAGCATCCACCCAGGTACTACGGCTGCGGTCTAGTGATCCCTGAGTGCCTGTCATCGTGCCGGATTCTGGACCTGGGCAGCGGCAGCGGCAGGGACTGCTACCTGCTGAGCCAGCTGGTCGGGGAGCAGGGCCATGTCACTGGGATAGATATGACCGAGAGCCAGGTACGGCACAGATCTGGGGCTCTCCCTCATCCTCCCAACAGCCTCCCCCACATCATTCCCTTCTCTTCCTCCTACCAGGTTGAGTTGGCAAAGAGGCACATTGCCTACCACATGGATAAGTTTGGCTACCGAAAGCCAAATGTGGAGTTCTTCCATGGTTACATGGAGAAGCTGGGTGATGCCGGACTGTCTGATGAGAGCTACGATATTGTCATGTAGGTGCTGTGTAGGGCACGGTCACCCCCAGTCCTGCTGCTTCCTGGGACTGTGTGCATCCCAATAAGTCA
This sequence comes from Parus major, assembly GCF_001522545.3. NCBI lineage: Eukaryota > Metazoa > Chordata > Aves > Passeriformes > Paridae > Parus > Parus major. Next base: position 21,859,552 of record NC_031775.1, read on the forward strand.
CCTGCTTCAGAAGCATGTGCTAGGAAGAGGGAAATCCTAAACCAGAGTCTGGGAATATAAACTGCCCTTTTCATGGTCAAATTGGTGTTGCCAGATCCTGAGTGGTGCAATGGGACACAGAGCAGCTGGTGGTGCAGAGTGTGCTGCTAAGCCTTGGTCTCCTCCTCCACAGCTCCAACTGTGTGATCAACCTTGCCCCTGAGAAGAGGGCTGTGCTGCAGGAGGCATTCCGTGTGTTGAAGGTGATGGTGGGCTGGTGCCTGTGGTAGCAAAGTGTGGTTGGAGTTGGGGTTGTTGTTGGAGTGCCACTGAGAAGTAGCAAATGGGATCCAGCAAGGTGGGGATGTAGGATGGGGCCGGGGAGGGGGGGGGCATCTCTGCAGAGGGTCCCAAGCAGGGTAGGATTAGGGGCTTCCCAATTCTCCCTGCCCCTTTTTTCCCTTTGCTTTTTGAGGTCTCCCTTCACTCTTTGCTGTCCTCCAGCCCGGGGGAGAGATGTACTTCAGTGATGTCTATGCCAACGAGCGCCTGGATGAGATCATCAGGAGCCACCAGGTGCTGTGGGGTGCGTAGGGTTGTGGGATGGGGTGACATGGCATAGGGGACTGGACCTTTGCCTCCATCTCCCATATCTGTCTCATGCCAGGAGAATGCCTGGGAGGAGCCCTGTACTGGAAAGACCTGTACAGCATTGCTGAGGAGGTGGGGTTCAGCCCCCCATGCCTGGTCACTGCCAGCCCCATCACCATTGGCGACAAGCAGCTGGAGGGCATCGTCGGTGAGAATCCAGCCAGAGAGTGTCAGCTCTGTGGGAGGCTGTGCTGGGATCTCAGCCCAGGTGTTCAGTGCCTGAGCCACCAATCTCTCCCTTGTAGGCGACTGCCGCTTTGTTTCTGCAACTTTCCGCCTGTTCAAGGTGCCGGCTGGCAGCCAGGCCGGGCCAGCACAGGTCATCTACAATGGTGGGATTGTGGGGCACGAGCGAGAGCTGGTGTTTGATGCCAACTTCACCTTCAAGGAAGGTTTGGGGAGCATGCTGGGGCTCTGTAGGGAAGAGAGCAGCATCCTCTGTGATCTGGGGGGCAAGCTTTGGTGGAGGGGATGGTAGGTAGGGGCTGAGGGTCTGTGTAAACCCAGGGGAATGTGAATGTACAGGAAAGGGAGACAGATGCACTGCTTTGTGGTAAAGGTAGAAGCAGGACATCCATGGTGGCTTCCCAGAATGGTTTGAAGCCTGATGCTTGGCTTTAGTGGGTGTTTTTTCAGGGTTTGGGCCAAGACATGCTCCTGCTTTCACTCTCCTCATGATCTGGCTGAGTGGCTGGAGTCCCCTGGGACACATATCCAGGACCCCAGGCCTGTGACCATTCCTCTGTCCCCAGAAAGGAGAGGTGGTAGATGTGGATGCTGAGATGGCTGCGATCTTGCAGAGCTCCAGGTTTGCGGAGAAGTTCCTGATCCGAGCTGGCGGTGCTGCAGCACTGCAGGGCAGCTGTCACAAGGGAGCAAAGGTCATTAGAGGGCAGCTTCGTGGCTGGGTTAAGGAACTGGGACCTGAGTGTTCCATGTCATCAGAATGACATGATACCAAGACACCTGAGTCCTTCTGGCCAGGCTGGAGCTCATGGGATATCAAGAGTGGTGCTTGGTGCCTCAGTCAGGACAAACTGCACCCCTACCCAAGCTGGAGCATTCCAAAGAGGGGTGTGCTCTAACCACCCCAAAATGCCCATGGGGACTGTGGAGGCTGACAGCTGGACTTTCCTGAGGTCTCCCAAGGGGAGTCATCCTTCCCCTGTGGGGATGTCTGTGCACAGCCTGCCTCAGGGAGGTGCTGGCCCCCCCACAGTTTCTTCCTGCTCATTGCTCTCCCTCCTTCTGTTGGAAGAGCAGGTTGGCCCTGGCTGCCAACCCTGACCCTGCAGTACAAAGTATTCTGTCTGCTGGAAGCCACTTTCTTCTCCTTGGTGGTCTCACCAGCCTGTAGATGGGCCAGGAGAGACAAGGGAGATAACCTGCAGCTGTGTATCCCTGAAATGCAGCCTTGTACTTAGGGAGGGGAGATTTTCTCAGGTCTCTGTCCAAGCAGGAGGCATTTCTCAGATAAAAGCAGAGCCAAATCCCAAACAAGCTCTTGGCTTCTTCCTTGCTGCAGGAAAAAGCAGCTGGAGTGACCCAGGAGCTGTCCCCAGTGATAGCTAAGGAAGGTCTGCTTGGGTTGCTCTGCTGGCAGGGATTGAGCCAGGGGCAAGTTCCACTTTCTCGGGTGCCTCTTGCTTCCCCACTGGCCTGATCCTGCCCTGGGTTTTTCTCTGTCCTTCAGGAGAAGATCTGTGACCCCTTCCAGCTGCTGGAGGAGCTGACAGCCCCAGGTGCTGGTGGCACCTGTGGTCCCCCAGGGTGCTGCTGAGTGGCAAGCAGTGTCCCCACACCACTCTTGGAAGCCACTGGGGTGAGAGGATGTGGCCCCAGTGACGTCTTCCACCAGAGAGCAAATAAATATATCTGAGCTCAAAGGTTGTGTGATTGTAACTGCCACAGGGCTGTGGGTGTGGTGCTTCCCTGGCAGGGCTGGTGGGACAGGTTGTGCCTGGTTGCAGTGAAGACCTGTCCTGTGGGTCCCCTCACTGTGGGGCTGGCAGTGGCTGCACGGCTTGGGTGCACATGCAGGGACAATCTCTGTCTCACTTGCAGCCCTGCAGCCTGTTCCCGGAGATGGGGATTGCTCTCTTCTTCCCTCTGCAGCACCACTGAGGTTTCTGTTTTCCCCCAGATTCCATCCAGTTGGAGAGCCCTGAGTCCCCTGCAGGCATTGCACCTGCAGAGTTTTGCAGGGAAATACAGCAGTTCTGGAAAAGCAGAAATGTATCCAGCTGCATCCAACAGCAGGCAAAGAGCAAGGTGCAAGGGCTATTAGGCTGTAGTTGGAGGTGATGGGATGTATTCCTGCTACCCAGCATGAATCCCACAGGACCTGGCCCACAGAAGATGTTTGGGAAAGGCTGGCGGTTGCTGAACAGCTAAACTTAGAAATAAGGGGCCATTTCCACCCCTCCTCACACAGTGATTTTCCAGGAGGGACCAAATTTCCCATCTCTGCCATTTAAGCATCATCTTGCTGAGGCAGGGGGGAAGTTAAGAAGGAAAACCCAATAAAATTTGGGTTCAGAAAGAAACGGGCCACTTCCAAGGATGCTCTGCCGTAGCAGTGGCTGAGGAGGGTCCAGGTGTTCAGGACATCTGAAATTGTTCTGAAATTGTGTGGAGTGACCTCACAGATGTGACCATGGGAGGAAGAAGCTGTTTAATACACACACCCCACACCCAGCCTTCTTCCTAGATTACTTACAAAGACTTCATCTGAGTCCCCAAACTTCATCCTGGGAAGTTTGCAGCAATTAGCTCCTGTGATCAAAGACAGCCTTCCCAGTGGGAATGGAAGAGCAGTTGGGGTTGGGGGGTCCTACCTGCAAATCCCTTCATTAAAAAGAAATGAGTCCCTGGAGTGGCCTTTCAACTTGGCTGGGAAGAGCTGCGCCCACAGTGAGATCTCTGCTCTGTGCATACAGAAAAAGGCCACAGCTTAAATGCCACTGCATTTGCATAGCAAAGCACTATGTTTTTTCCCAAAATCTCAGCATGTCAGGGAGGAAGCAGCTGAGAGAACTCTGACGTGGAGCATTAAAGTAGAGGCCTCATCAGGCTGTGGATGCAGTGGTGTCTTCTCTGCCTGGCTATACTTGTTCCTGCACAGCCTTGGGGTTTTCAGCGCTGAATGTATGAAAAGAGGAGGTCCTGCAGCCCCATCCCATATGAAGAAACCCAACATCATCTGTCCAGCACCCCAGTCTGTGTATTTTGTTGATTGTAGAGATGGCCCAAATTGTGTTCTAGTGAAAAGCTCTGCGGCATTGGTGTCCTCCCTCAGCAGGCAGAGAAGGTTGTGATGGCAGCAGCCAGAGGTTGTGACAGTCTGATTTACTCTGAGAGGAAAGGGATTCCTTAGTCCCTGCTAATCCAGTAGTGGCTGTGATTTAGGGACACCTATCCTGAGTGTCCCTGCTCACTTTGGGGAGCAGGCCTGTGGAACTCCCTCAGGATAAGCTGAATGAGATTTGGGATGGGGACTACAGCCCCCACTGTGCTCTGCTTCACACCATATTGGGTTGCCCTGCACAATTTATTCTTCCGTTTTCCAAGCACTTAAACAGCAGGGAGGCTGTTTTACCACCCCTAAAGGGTGTCAGTCACCACAAGCCACGCTGATTGCTCCCACGGCTGTTCGTCTCTGGCTGTCCAGGATGGCCGGGTGTGGGGTGTGTGCTGCCCCAGCTGGGATTGCGGCACAGCAGCTGAGGCCGTGGAAACAATCGGGCTCTCAGGGCGGTGGGAGATGGCACACGGTAATTTACAGGTGCTTTTATGAATCGGAGCTCTTGGCCCTCCGTGCATCCATGAACTGAGGATGAGCGGAACTGGGGTGGATTTGGACGTCCTCTACGGGAGCTCCAAACCGCGGCCCCGCTCACCCCACGCCCTGGCACGGAGGAGCAAAGCAGAGGTGAGGGAGGAGTGCGGCCCATCCATAGTCAGTGTTTAATGATTAACTCCGCTCTCAGGAGCGACCCAGCCGAGGAGATGGGGCGGAAGGTTCCCGGGAGCCGCAGTGCGACAGCTCCGTTTCTGAACGTCGTACGGTACTACATGGGCGGCGGCTCAGGGCTGACCGGGGAACGGGAACGTCTGAGAGAGCCGCTCCCGCCGCAGCAGATCCCGGCGGGAGGCACCGGGATGCGCCCCGTCGAGCCGAGCCTACGAGGCGCGGCGGAGCCGCCAGGGGGCGCTGCGCGACCGCCGACCGGTGCGGCGCGCGGACGCGGGGCGGCGCTCCCGGGCCGCTGAAGGGGGTGAGCGGCGCGGTGGTTCCGAGGGGAACGGCGGTCGCCGCCAGCTGAGCGGGAGCGGAGGGAGCAGCGGAATTGCCCGGCCCTTTCGGCCGTCCCGTGCCCCGGTGCGGGCGCTCCCGGGGCCGCTCCTGCCTAGCGCCGCGCGCGCCGGCCGCACCGCACCCCCATTGGTCGCGCCCCTCCTAAGGCTCCGCCCCCTTCAGGCCCATGCGCAATCGCCATTGGTCAGGGCCTCACGGCCGGCTCCGCCCCCGCGCGCCCGGCGTACACACCGGAGTCACGCGCCCCCGGGGCTGTGGAGGGGGCGTGGCTCGGTGGGGGCGTGGCCTGTCGCTGATTGGCGAGCAGCCTAGCGCTGATTGGAAGAGCCGGACTGAGCCCCCTCCCCCTTGAGGCGGGCGGGGCGGGGCGGGGCGGGCGCGGGTAGAGGCGGCGCTGGTCGGCCCGGCCCGGCAGTCGCCGCCCGTCGGGTCCCGCGGGCAGCCGAGCCCGCGCCTCGCCCGCCGCCGCCGCCGCGCCCACCGCCACCGCCGCCGCCTGGGGAGCCGGGGCACGCCGCAGGCGCCGCGCGGTGATGCGGGGCCGCGGCGGTGCCGAGCCCTGACTAAAGATGGCCGCGCTGCCCGGTGGGAACATGGCGGGGGGCGGCCGGGGGGCGCGGGTGCTGCTCTTGCTGCTGCTCGGCGGCTGCGTGGGCCGGTGGTCCCCGGCCGCCGCCGCTGCCGCGCCGCCCGCTGCCGTCGTGCCCCCGCCGGCGGCGGAGGAGACGGTGATCATCGGCCTGCGGCTGGAGGACACGGACGACGTCTCCTTCATGGAGGGGGGCGCGCTGCGGGTGAGCGAACGGACGCGGGTGAAGCTGCGGGTCTACGGGCAGAACATCAACAACGAGACGTGGTCGCGCATCGCCTTCACGGAGCACGAGCGGCGGCGGGGCGGGCGGGCGGGCGGGCGGCGGCGGGGCCGGCGGGGCGCGGCGGTGGCGGGGGCGGCGGCGGGTCGGCGGGCAGCGGTGGGGCCCCGCAGCGCTGCGGCATCCGCACCTCGGACATCATCATCCTGCCGCACATCGTGCTCAACCGCCGCACCTCGGGCATCATCGAGATCGAGATCAAGCCCCTGCGCAAAACGGAGAAGAGCAAGTCCTACTACCTGTGCACCTCCGTCTCGGCCCCCGCCGCCGCCGCCCTGGGCCCCGGGGCTCCCGGAGGGCTGGCGGGCGCCGAGGGGCCGGCGGGACCCCCGCCCTGGGGTGAGACCACTTGGATCTACCATGACGGCGAGGACACCAAGATGATCGTGGGCGAGGAGAAGAAGTTCCTGCTGCCTTTCTGGCTGCAGGTCATCTTCATCTCGCTCCTCCTGTGCCTCTCGGGCATGTTCAGTGGCCTCAACCTGGGCCTGATGGCCCTGGACCCCATGGAACTCCGCATCGTGCAGAACTGTGGCACGGACAAAGAGAAGAACTACGCCAAGCGCATTGAGCCTGTGCGGCGTCAGGGCAACTACCTGCTGTGCTCCCTCCTGCTGGGCAATGTCCTGGTCAACACCACACTTACCATTCTGCTGGACGACATTGCCGGCTCTGGGCTGGTGGCCGTGGTGGTCTCCACCATCGGTATCGTCATCTTCGGCGAGATCGTGCCGCAGGCTATTTGCTCTCGGCACGGCCTGGCCGTGGGCGCCAACACCATCTTCCTCACCAAGTTTTTTATGATGATGACCTTCCCGGCCTCCTACCCCGTCAGCAAATTGCTGGACTGTGTCCTGGGCCAGGAGATCGGCACGGTCTATAACCGTGAGAAGTTGTTGGAGATGCTGCGGGTCACCGACCCTTATAACGATCTAGTCAAGGAGGAGCTCAACATTATCCAAGGAGCCCTGGAACTGCGCACCAAGACTGTGGAGGACGTGATGACTCCCCTCCGAGACTGCTTTATGATCGCTGCCGAGGCTGTGCTCGACTTCAACACTATGTCTGAGATCATGGAGAGCGGTTACACCCGCATCCCTGTTTTTGAGGGTGACCGCTCCAACATCGTGGACTTGCTCTTTGTTAAGGACCTGGCTTTTGTGGACCCTGATGACTGCACGCCACTCAAGACCATCACCCGCTTCTACAACCACCCACTGCATTTTGTCTTCAATGACACCAAGCTCGATGCCATGCTGGAGGAGTTCAAGAAAGGTGGGCTCGTGCCTGTGGCGGGGGCATGGTGGGGTGGTGCTGCTCGGTGGCCGTCAGCATCCACCTGCTTGCAGCAAGGGAGGCCTTGGGTTCCTGCTCACGGAGGGCTGGTGGAAGTGCCTTCTGGAGTGAGTGACCACTGTTTAGACATCTGCCAGATCTGCTCGTTCCCTGGGCCAGAAGGCTGATCCACGGCTGGGATGTGCCCCCAGCCTTTTTTCCCCCCACTGTACTGGGATGTGTGTGTGGGCATGGTGCCAAGCAAGGTTGTTTTCCTTCTTGCTTTTTCCACTCATCTGTCCGTTATAGTGAGAACCACTGACGGGAATCCGCGTCCATTCCTTGGCTGTGTCTTCTCTGTGCTTTTTCAGCTGGCCTGACAGGGAGGAGTGGGTGGGCTGCTTGGGTGCCTGGTGCCTTTCAGGCTCAGTGCACACACGTGCTGAGATAAACAAGGCGTTTTAGCTCCATTCATAGGCTCAGCCAGCCGACCTCAGCTCTCGTTCCAGTTACTTTGATTGACACTTTGATCTTGTAACTCATAAATCATTTCAATGTCTTATATTCCAAAGTACCTGTTGCTGCTGCATTTCAGAGTTACAGCTCTTTTTCCCCAGGCTACCCCGTGCTTCAGGACCACAGGCTCATCAGAGACATGACCCTTTCTACCTCTTTAGTGTAGGTTGTGAATTAATTGCATCAGAATGGGACTGAGACTTTCTGCCTTTCTCTTACTTGTAGGTGTTGCTGACTTGACAGATGCATATTAATTCTTGTTAGAAACTCTTGCTTATGAGAAAAACAAAAAGATGGGTTTTTTTTCTCCTTTTTAAAATCTGTTCCTCTCTGCAATAATAATGCTCTGTGGCCTGTGCAGAAGGGAGCTTTCAAAGTAGTTGTTAAGTGAAATTTCAGACAGTTTGGATGTTTGAGCTCCTGTGCTGGAAAAAGAAAGGCTATTTGGAGTGCCACCAGACTGTTTGTACCCAAGGAGATCTGATCAAAGGACCATGGAGCTGCTTGGTTTGCTTGAGAGGGGAATATTTGTGGGGAATATTTGAGCTTACCTTTTACTAACTGCTTAGGTTACCTTGAAAAAAACTTTGTGAATTGGTGAATGTTCTTTCAAGATAAGTTACAGTTATTGTTTTCTCTACATGCTAAACTTTTGTGTCATGGCATTGAATCTTCTTCATCCTACTTAATTCAATTTTGAGGACTTAGAGGGTTACCTCATTTTTATTTCATCCTTGTGGATAGAAGATGAACATACTCCTGCTTTTTACTGGCCAGTGCAGCGGTGGTTATCTTTCTCTTTCAGCCTGTGTGTAGAGATGGGGAAGTCTTACCTGGTTTTGGAGGTGTTGAAGGAGAGATGAGGGACACCCTCCCTCAGCTGAGGTTTCTACGCTTCAGGATCTGCAGCTTGGATGTGGGAAATCACATCCAAGTTAATGATGTCACTTAACTGTTGGCTGTTTAAGGTGGATTTTGCTGTATGAGCAAGTAAAGGGTGGTTCTTCTTCCCCTATGTCCCTGTTCACACTCCAGATAGCACGATAGGGTTCTTAGCCTGTAGTGAGACATGTGGGTGTTTTTTACTTTTGTATACAGCAATGTGTCTAAAGAAATACGTGTTATGTTGGTATTTTATTTCCCTGGTCTGAAAGGATGGAATGTGCTCCTGTGTGTTAGCATAGCAGTCCTTTTTATTTAACATCTGGGAGAATTAGGTGTGCACTGTAATCCTTCGAGAGTGGCTAAGCCAAATTCCTCCTTAGAGTTCCTGAAACTGGTGCTTAAAATAGGCTTCTTAAAAATTCTCCTGGGTGGCTTGGAAGGTGCAGACTGGAGATCACTTTCCCTGGTAGCCAGTCTCATGCCTGTGCTAGCAAACATCCCAGTAGCACAAGTTCAGGATGAGCAATGGCTGAGCCCTGGAATAGTCTTTGTAGTTGGGAATTAATTCAGGCTCGTTTGAGCATACTTAAATGTTTACTCCAGAGTCACTATGCTGGTTGGTCTGTATGGGCACGCCCTGTGTTAGGATCAGTTTTGTCCTAACTAGTTTCTCTTTAAAAAGTGCAGATATAGTGGAAATAAGTGGCTTCCTTTTTGTCCTTTGAAATGAATGTAAATAACTGATAGCTGGCTTGATCTGGCATAGCACAGTGTCTTTTGCAAGAGCTCTTCCAGCTTTCTTCTTCAGAGCAACCTTGCCAAATTCCCATGAGAATGTACGAATTAAGGGTGAGAATCAAATTGCATGTTACTCTCCAGTAGAGTGCTGGAAATAAATAAGCTTACAGTTTTTAATCATTTACGTCCCATCACATTGATGATGCTGCCACTGCCAGCTTGCTTCAAAACTCCTAAGTGTGTCTTTTTTGATACCCAGGCCTCTGCTACCACTGTTGGGTGCAACAGGCAGCTCATGTGATAGTGCTGTCAGTTAATAATTTAGTTGATTCGAGAAGATATTTTTTTCTAATAATTTGGTAATAGCTGGGTAGGTGGAGTTTTGAAACTCACATTTTGGGCAGAAGCAAAACCTTCTTAACCTAAATGTGGAATGGAGTCTTACCAGGAGGTGATTAAAAGCCGAACACAGCAGGATCTATATACATCCTTGTACTGTTGCAGATGAAATGGGTAGCTCTGTAGTTGTTCTAGTGCTTAGGCTGAACAGCTGGAGGATTTGGTGGTGGGCCTATCGTTAATGTTCTTTGATCACAATTACAAAATAAGTATCTGTTTCACTTCCATGCTGCCAGGCAAGAAACTTAATTTTAAGAGAGCTTCAGCACATTCCCACCCCCTTGCTGCTCTAATCTTCTAAAGTGTGAGTAAACATGATTCCTGAAGCAGTCCACAAACAAGCTTCTCTAAAAATCATGGTTTACTTGCAAATAAATAAATGAGTAGCTTTTGAAATAGGTGTGATCTTTCTGTTCTAAAAACAGACCTTAAACTTCTACCAGAGCTGTCAAATCCACTTGTCTACAAGTTGAGCAGACTGGGTGCTTAACTTGAATTTAGTCATTCAAATTTAACGCAAGGGAGTCTAAGGTACCTTTTCTATTGGCCTAGGAAAGGATCTACCTGGCTTTACTCAGAGCAAAGAGGTATCTCATTTGAAATGAGTTCACTCACAGCTAATCTAATATTGGCCATTGCTGTAAAGGGGAGCGAGGCATTACCAGTTCCAGGATTGAATTGTGTCGTGGTTCTTATTCTGCAGCAGGGATTGAATGAGCCAAAGAGTCACTTTTGGAAAGAGGCTAGTGAACTGTCTCCACTGGTCTTCTTTTTCTTGTTGACATGTGCGTGGACCTGTTTTTGTTTGTTTTAGTTTTTTTTCTTGTTTCCTGTTCCTTTTTGACAGTCTTCCTAGGTCTCTGCTTAAATGCTCTCTGGCACTTGCTCTTGGTGTTTTTCACAGGCAGATCTCTGCATGTGTGATCCTAAACCAAAGCATTCTATTTCTAGCTCCCTGTCTGCTGGAGCTACAGAAATCCAGCTTGAAAAGGCTCATGTTGTAATACTAATATTTCAAGATTGGCCCAATTTCTGCAAGCTATTCTACAGTTGTGTTCCTGGTGGCCTGGATGGCTTTGGAGGGCAGCAGTTTCTCAGTTGGAGTCCTCCTTATCTGGGGACTTTGAGTCATATGTTTTGGTCTTATTTCTGTCTTTTTCCACTATTATTTTATACTACAGATCAGAGCTCAATAACCTGATGCAAAGAAGCCACAAGAACTGTGCAGCAGTTCTAAGCTCTCATTTTCTGAATCACATGGCAGCCTTGAGAAAACTCCTAGATTCCTTATTAAAATCATTGCCAACTGGACTTTAAAAGATTTTTTCCCCTAAAAACATTGTCAAATTTAGCTTGATTATACTTTCTTCAGGCTCTGTTGGTCTTGTATTGTCTGCTTTTAGTAGCACGTATGTTTGGTGGTTGATTTAGAGTAGATATTGGGGAAAAATGTTCATTTCTTTTCTAGTTCCTCCTCCCCCTTGAAAGAAAACCAAGTCCCAGCAGCCTGAAATATAAACCTGAGTTTTGAGTACAGAGAAGAATACCTAGACCTACTTCTCTTTTGATCACATAGATCCTCTTTTTGGAAACAGGATAGCAAGCAATTTGTAGCCCAGGGATTCAAAGTTCTCCATTACTATTGTTGGTCTGAGGGTTGTTGTTTTTTTTTTTTCCTGTTATTAGGTCACTTGGTCTGAGGGGCCTTTTTTTTGTTATTAGGTCACTTATCTTTCTCATGCAGCTCTAATCTGGGTTTGTAGGTGGCTTCTTTCCTGGTTCCTTTCAAGTTTTATGACCTGCTGAATCCGAGTTCAGTCTTCCCTTGACTAACTTTGATTTAGTAGGTCTGAATGCTCACTTTCTAGTTTATCTAGCAGGTTGTCTGTCTCCTGGGCACTTTTCCCATGTTACCCTGTGACTGCAGCATTACGAGAAACTGGAAGAAACTACATAAATCCTTTCTGGGATTATGAAAGGCACGTAAAACTTCTTGGAAAACAATATCGTTTTCAAGGCTGCTTAGCTAATAAAAGGCACCTCCTCTGATCCTTTTGGGGAAATTCATATAACAGAGAGTGTTGAGGAGGTCCAGTGTGGAGATTTTTCTGTGTGAAGAGAGTAGGGGAGTGGCAGGTGGGAAGGAATTTGCCACCAAGAAATAGAAGTTTTAGCATGCTATGCCTGCAGATTTATTTCCTGAAGAAAAATTGCACGTGGGGGTGGGGGTTGCCTCGTGACAAACTGTTCCTTGGCTGTGTGACAGCGCAGCACCCGCAGGTACTGCACTGCCAAGAGCTCTGCTGGCCTTGCAGAGCTCCTGGGGGATGCGTGCTCGTTCCACCGGAGAGCAGCGGATGTGGGTTACTGCAGGCAGCCCTCCTGCTGGTATGCGGAGGGAGAGGCTCCAAGGGGAGCACATCAGGGAGCAGCTCCAGTTCTTCCTGTGTTCCCTACTGGGAACATGTTATAGAGACCAGGAGAAGAGGGGCTATTAGGAGAGCAGCCTTGGTGAGGAGTCCTTCTGCTGCTAAGAGTAGGAAGAAACGTATTTCAGGTGGCTGGCAGGGAGAGGATAAATGAATTAAATGACTTGAACAGTAGAGGTTTGACTTTGATGCCCATGTTGAATATGATTATTTGATTGCTTTTTAACCAGTTGTTTGCAGCTCTTGTCATTTGACAAACACAAGATGTTGCCTTTTCCTCCCCATAGCTGTTTGCTCAGTTAGCAAATGCTTTCCTGTGCTGAAGCTGATGGGAGTGAATTCCACCACAAGCGAACCATGCTCCTATCTGCTTTCTCTGTGTCTGTAGAGGTTATCTGTAATAGGCACAGATGTAAATTTCAGGTCAGTCTTTGCAGCCAACAGCATTTCACAGACAGTTTTGCAGCAGGATAGACCAAAGAGGCAGAATATCAGCTTCTGGGCAAATTCATTAGTGTAGGAAACTGATCAGGTAGTTTAACCATCACAGTGTCCTTCCAGGCCTGAGATTTTCTTATGAGTTTCATTTTTTTTCCCTGCTGACATGAGGTTCTGAGGAGCAGAACATTTTCCCAGTCAACTTCAAGTTGACTCTGAGGGCATAAGAACAATAACAGTGAGTCCTCTGCAGTCGGTCATTTCTGACAATGGCTGGGGCTACTTAGAGAAAGTATTAGAAAAGAGGCAATTTATTTTGTTCCCCACGGAAGCTTACTGATCTCATCAGGCTGTGATTCAGGAAGTTCTGGGACTAAAGATACTGTCTTTATTAAATAGCCCTAGATGCTTATTTCTCTCTGTGAGCATGTCTAATCAACACTGAACCTTTGTCAGCTCTTGCACAGAAACAAACACCAGTAGTGGGTGTCTCCTGTCTGTAGCTGTGTACTGCTGGTGGCAGAGAGAGGTGGGTCTAGAAGTACATTTCTGATTGTCAGTTCTGTATGAAGCCATCCAAAGGCAGATTTTGTTTTGTCAGGCTGTGGTATCACTCTAGATGGTAATTTAGGAAATGAGGGTGTGAGCCACCTCACACCTCCTAAGTGTTATGAGCCCGAGTCTCCTCCCTGTTTTATTGAAGCAATCAGTATAGCAGGGAGAAGTATTGTGGGGGTTACGAAGCTGCTTAACATGGAGCATCAATGCCACTAGACTGTGACAAGATCTACTCATTTTCCTGGTGTTGTCTGGTGTCAGATTTTGTCTTGCTCTCTTTGAGAGCACACATCTTTGTGCACAGGAATTAAGACCTGGAGGATTTGAAGTCTCACTACTTCACCTCTTTTAAACATTTAGCATCTGCTCTATATTAAGAGTCCTAAGTCAGTCTTATAGCAGCTTAGTCAGGATCAAGTAGGACGAGAGTGAAAGCAGTGGCCAAGCTGTGTTGAGTGAGTCTATAGACCACCAAGCTTTTGTGCTTTTTTTCATTAATACTTAGCAAGAGCTCACTTTTGCATTTTCTTATTTGTCTTTACAGAGCTGCGGTGCGATTGCCAGTCTGGGTAGGCCAATGGCACTTCTACTGTTGAGTCCCTTCCAATTTCACTAATGGAGCTTGTAAAACTAGCCCTCAACACAGAGTACTCTGAACCATACCCCAGTGAGTGCGACCTGGCACTCTTGTTAATTTGACAAAGTCCTGAATTACAGCCTACCAGCTACAAATAGGAGTGTAAATACTTGGTGCTAATGAGCTGCTGCCCACAGCACATGGCTAACTGTCCATACCAGGTGGTTAATCCAGCCTGACTCCTGCCAAGGTCACTGAGTCATTTCAGGACTATCAAGCAATGGGGTCTTGTTTCACTTTTTACCAATATGTACTCATTGAAAATGAAACGCATAAATCAGTCATTAACAGTCTTCTGGAGGAAAGCCCCTTTTCCCTTGGCCAAGAAACCTGCATGGCCCAGTAGCTGGTAGAATAAGCTGTGCTGGGGATAAGCTGGGACTAAGTGTGATGATACACAAAGCATGTGTGAGAAGGGCATGGAAAGAAAGACTGGTTAAAGAATTATAGGGGCAAGAGATGACCTCATCTCTTCAGTGTAGATGGTCTTATTGAGAGGTAGATGTAGGGAAGAGAAAGGAATGCGTTGGAACAGGTGAGGTGTTCCTATTGTGTTCTAAATAGCTTTTAGTACAACACAGAGTAATAAAGTTCCGATTCTGCAAAACATATCTTTATGGGTTGGGGCAGAGAAACTGAAGTTTTCCCATAGCTTTTTAAAGAAACCCCCAAATGTAAAACCAAACACCAACAAGAAACCTACCAAAAACCGCTCTAATGTTATGATTCTAGGACATCAAGCTGTACAGCATCTTAAACAAATTTGGCTTAAAAGGACCAGGTCCCTGTTTGACACACCAGCTTGGAACACAAAGCTGCAGTAGCAGAAGCAGAGATGGCAGTGAGATCCATCTAGCTTGGAGAGGAATTGAATGTTCTTTTGACTTGCCACTGGAGTTGCATGTACCAAGCATTCTTAACGTAGTGGCCAGGTCAGTTTATCTTTACCTTCTTGGTTCTCAGTAATAATGAAGCTTTGATTCCTTAAAAATTATCTCTATTAACTGTTCCTTTTTTTTTTTTTTTTTTTTTTTGTCCTCCTTTACTCAGAAATGTTCTCTTCCCTGCTTGTGGCTTTGTCTGTAGTAACTTGCCAATCTGAAGGGTCATAGGTAGGGGCCTTTGGGAATCTTTGAGCCACTGTTGTCGTGTTTTCTGTTAAAATTGTCTGGGAGCCTTCCAGAGTTTTGGTAGACAGACAGTTTTCACTGAAGTGAAGAAGAGCTTCCAGGATTTTCCACACTTCCATGCTGTCTGTGGGGCATCATATAGGTTGTATGCCTTTGAAGATTGAGTTGTAGTACACAGCCTGCAGTGCCAGAGGTGTTTCTTTGTCTGGGTTGGCTGGCATGTTGAAATAGGGATTCTTACATGGGTGTTTGTGGTTATTTTTGTGATTAAAAAACATGATTCAGACTTGCTCTTCACCTACTGGTGATGATGTGTGCTTGAAAGGACTGGTGAAAGAATACTAGAAAAACAACTTGTCTTGTAACCAACTTGTATTAAAATATCCAAGCCCTATATTAAACAGAAACCTCAAAGCAAAGAAAGCTTATGCGGTTGGGACTTACTTGTATCTCTTTATATTGAAGCATTTCACTTGTGAATTGTTTGGTATAATAATTTCGGTGTTTATGAAGCAACAGCCCTTCTCATCAAGGAATTGTATTTTGAAGGACAGAGTAATTGTGATGCCTGTCAATCTGGGAGCTGAAACCTGGTGATTGTGAAGGTGCAAGAGTTTACAAGTTAACAGGACTCAGATGCAGTTACTAATTAACCTGGAGAGAGCTTTGCTCCAGCCAAAGGCACTAGGGCCAGGAGATGAGCACATACATTCAGCACAAAAGATCTGTATAGTTATATTTTCTGTAATGCTTTCTATTAGTATTACACCATTCTTTTGCTGGCAGTCCCAAAAGGAGCCTCTCTTCAAATGAGAGTGGTGTGGTAACATTGCTCTGCAGGGTGAACTGTGCCCTCGAGACCGGGCTCCTGCTTCCTTGAGGTTCTTTCCCACAGCAAGTATGAATGAAAGTTGGGGTTTTCTTTACAGGGAGATTTAATCTTTTAAGTGGTATAATCTCTTACAGTGATGTGACAGCTGATTGTTGTGGAGGTGAACAAGGCTTTATTTTCCCCATTTGTCCATGGATAATGAGGGCAACAAAAAATGCTGATTCTGCTGTGGCTGGATACTCTGCTGCCAGCAAAAATTTTTAGGAAGGCTCTTACCATTTCTGGTTTTCTGAAAGGACTCCACCTCTGGCTTTCAGAAGATTGTCCTGCCTACCCTTTGCACTGGGGGGGTTCAAAGTGCAGCCTGCAGGACCCCTTTCCATGCAGCAGTTATGTGAGGACAAGGACGATTAGTTGCCTGCTTTTATTGCTTGTGAATTGCTTGTCAGCAATTTCTAGATTCCTACAAATAGGAAGAAAATCTGCCGGTGTGAACTTGTTCTTGATAAAAATTTACAATCTGGCATTGAAAGTGGGTGTGGCTGTGGGTTTTAGGCAAAATGCAGGCTTAGCTCTTCCTATCTTGACATCTTTCCATTGGAAGCAAGAACAGCTCTTACAGTTACAATTCCCATACACAGCAAGTGCAGACAGGGACCTTCAGCTGATATACGAGGCATCTAGTAAAGAGGCTTTAGTTCAATTTTTCACTTGTTAAAGTTTGCCAGAATTGTGAATTAGTTATTCAGTAGCTCTAACTTGACCTCTAAGGGACATCACTAAGTTTTTGATTCAAGGTGGATAAATTAGTGTGATGTATTTTGCTCTGTATTGTGTGGGTTTTGCTTTGTATTTGTGTAGTTTCTTGGTTTTTTTCCCTGCTGTGTAACTGAGGTATGTGTACAGATAAAGCCTTTTGGCTTTTTGACTTTCAGCTTTTGTTTAAATATCTTGATGCAGTGTGTGGGGATTGGGTGAAGAAGAATCTGTCAAAGTATCTTGAAGATTCACTGTATTAGGTCTTCCTTTTCCTCCAGCAGAGCAGAGGAATAAGACATGCCTCACTGGAAGCTGGGGCAGTGGACCTGTGAGTAGCTCACCATATAGACTATGTGGTTGTAGAGGTTTGGAATTTATGCTGTTTTTTCGATGTGATCTGGTCTTGTTGTGTGCTGGTTCCCTACCCTCATGGGGAATAACTTTTATCTTCTTGTTGATGTTCTAATTTGCCTGGAGCCTTTTGGAGTGGTTAGGTTTGAAAACACTAATTTCAAAACAGTGGATTTCAAGAACTTCACGTTGCTCACAGGGTGTATTTTTTTTTCCTTCTCTTAGTGTTGAAGAATTGCTTATACTATGTGGATGGGATTTCTCCCAGAGAAATCAAGATCCCTGTCCAAATCATTGTCTCTATCTCTCTTAGTAAAAATGCTGTACAGTGTACTTCAGACTCAATGTCAGCTACTAAAGGTTTGAATGCTCACTTGCAAGAGAAGTGAGAGACTTTCTTGTATGTTGAGGAAAACCAGTTTCTGATCCTTCTGTACTAGTGTGTTTGTGTTTTCCTGTGACCCTTACAGGGATCACAGCACACTTAAAGCTCTGATCCCATCTGATGGACCCAGCCTCTCCATCATAATCAGGACTGACAGTTTTCTAGGTCTTTCTGTTCATTTGACAAAGGCCCAGAGGGAATTTGTGACCACCAATGCAAAACTGCTGTACTGGTAGTGTGCTAGTTTAATTCAGTTTGCCTCGTGTTGTCTGAAGGCTCCCAAGGAGAACCTGGAAGTGGAGAAGTTGCACAGTTCACCCTCTAGGCAGTCTTGGTGGGGGGTGAAGCTTCCCAGCGTGGGAATCCCCTGAGGTTAGAGCTTGAGGAAGGCAGCTGTGGCAGTGAAAAAACTTAATTAGCTACTGGATGCAGGCTCCAAGAGCTACAGCAATCTGTTGCTTGATGCCAGTCATAGAGTTGAACCTGTGAATGCAGTTGTAGTCTGTGCAGTCAATGAGCAAGCAAATAGAGTAGCTTTCTTTTTTCCTGCTTTCTTCAATGCCCCTGGGGTTAAGGGTGGGGATGAAGGTTTCCCTGTGCTGGGTGATGCACCATGGATGGGAATCCCGGTCTCTGCTCCCCCTCTCTGCATGGGAACACTTGCTGTGCATGGGATGAGAGGTCTACCAGGAGAGCTGTGATGTCAATAGCTCTATTCTATTAATGTTTTGATTTTTTTTTTCTTTCCAGAGCAGCTGTTTTGAATTTTCCAGTCCTAGCTGGCATCTTTGAACAAGATTTGTTTTATTGTGAGAGAGACACTGCAGAAGCATGTGGGGTAGAATGAAGACATGCATACATTTTAGTGTTGAGGGCATTTTAATTTCTGATTCCTGGCCTGGAAACTGGGTTTAAACTTGTTGCTTGCCTGCTGTTTGAACGTGGTCCAGTGGTAAGAGGCTTTAATATATTTCTTCTTTGCAAATCATCAACCTCATGTCTTCCAGTAAAGGAAAGAATTTGGGAGTATAGCTTCCAAGAGTAATAGCCTTCTCAGCCCTATGCAATGCACAGGCTCCAACCAAAAAGTTCCAAGGAAAATATTCAGAAAGGAGGAAGTTGTCTAGGTGTAATTCCTGATGGTTTTGTATTAAACTATTTGGCTTTCCAGAGAGATCAGTAGATGCTTTTTTTTCTGATGCAGGAATCCTGAGGTAATGCTGTGTAGATTGTCTTAATCCAAGCATGGGTTAGACAAATTAAGAAAATGTATCTTACCAAGTTTGTATTGATGATGCTCTGTCATTTGTCATTGTTCCCCCTCCCTGATTGATCTCTACCTGGAAACACACTTGAAAGTATTGGAGGCTGTTCCCAGGTACCCTGTTTTCTATTTGAATCCACCTCCTGATCAATAGAAAGAGTGCCTTGAGCAGTGCTTGAAAGGTTTAAAGGAGAATGCTGAGCAAAGAGCCACCATGAAGAAGCTGGTAAGCTTGGGGATTTTAGTGGTGTCTGGGTCTATTTCCTTTGAAAAGCACTGGGACAGCAGTGTCCTGTTTTTTGAGTGAACATTTAGGAGGGAATAAAATGCTTTAAACTCCAAATATTCTTTTAAGAAATGAAATTATCTTAACCATCCTCTGCAGTGCAGTTAGTAGTTGTGACAAGGAATGAGTGTGTGCTGTGATTTAACATGTACTCTCACAGTTAGAGGCAACATGTAGTTCCTGGGAGGAAAAGCTCTTGCTGTGGTAGTGCTTGTGAACAATCCTAACAAAAGGAATTCTCATCTCAGTGTTTTCTGTGACTTTGAGGATGACTGGGACATTTAAAACAAACCCTCAAGATAAGACCAGATGCAAAAGTTCTTAGAAATTGGAACAAACTTATTTTCGGTTTTTTGGGGTTTTTTTTGGTTTTTGTTTGTTGGGATTTTTTTAATCCTTGTAGAACTGAGGCCTAATTTTCCTATTTCTGCATTTTTTCCTTCAGAATGGAAAAAGGACCCAAGGAAATCAAGGGCATAACTGCTTCAAGTGAGCTGAGAGCTGGGCAAGGGTAAAGTGGTGGGTTTTATATTTTGGACGTCCTAACACTGTCCAAAATTGTAGTTGATTGTGATGCCTTCTCGGTGTGCTTCAATTACTTTGCTGTAGAATGAGAACCCATTTTTGTCCCTTATATCAACTGAATTGGTTTTGTGGGAGCCAGTATGTTTCAGCTTGTCTACTGTAATTTAGGTTCTATAATAGGAGTTTGGTTTAATGTTCATGTAATAACTTCATTGCATGATGATTGCAACTTTCTTTACATTGACAGCCCCTCCAGTGACTCAGATTTTTTCTCTTGCCCTGAGTTCTTTGGCTGTCAATGTCTTCAGTGTTTTCAGTCTCCTTTTTCAGATCAATGTGTAGTTCTCCTGGCACTATTTGTTGGCAGTAGGTGAGGAAAAACAGAAAGAGACTAGATGATAGATGAGATGAGGCCATCTACTAGGCAAGTGTGTAGAGACAGTTAAGGTGAATGTCCCATGATAAGTGCTCTGTTCTGTCTGGCTTTATGGCTACTAAAATTGCTGCTGTAGAGTTCATTTTTGGGTGCTTTCTTACCTGTTACTGACACAGAATGGTTTGACATGTTTTTTCTTTACTGTGTCAGAGATGCCATTTTATCTTGTGCTGCTTGACTTTTGCTTTCAGATAGTTTTAAACTAATATTGAATTTAGGATTAATTATGTACTAAATGCTTTCCTGTTTTTCTGGGCTGAAATCCTAGTAGGCAAATCTTTTAAGTGGTAAACCTGTTTGTGCTTAAATTCTCAGTGTTGAGGGATATGCAGGTGACTGTCCTTTTTTCTTGGTGGTGACAAGGTGGTAACCCAAATATGATTAAATATGTTGGCTCCCCCATGAACCAGAAAATCTTGAGCTCTTAATCCTGATGCCACTGGAAAGTTGTTCTTGCACCATGGATGGGTCAGTTATACCCGAGGGTAACACTGCACTGTTTCTCACTGCCACCCATTCCAAGGAATCTTCAGCAAGCTGGCTGAGAGGGATGCAGTGACACAGATCCAAGTCTGTTCTCACTGCTGGTGAATTCTATTAATTTTTCAAAAAAGGATGGCTTAG
The DNA here is from genome assembly GCF_001522545.3 of Parus major. Lineage (NCBI taxonomy): Eukaryota > Metazoa > Chordata > Aves > Passeriformes > Paridae > Parus > Parus major. The sequence goes on from NC_031775.1 coordinate 21,879,839, forward strand.
TTGGACTCTTCCCTTTTTCCATGTGGGGTGATGTGGGGAAGGCACAGCCCACCAGGTATTTGTCAGCAATTAAGTGGGTGTGAAAGACTTCTTGTGATGGTCCAACCCTACTGTAGGGTGATGCATGCCACCTCCTCCATCTGCCACTCAGTGTCCTGCTTTTTCTGAGGGTGTTGACAAACTGGGTTCTGTCACTGCTCTGGTGGTTGTTCCCTAGGGTGGACTTGCCTCCTTGACATGGAATTGGAAGGACCTGTGTCCTGATGATACCATTATCACTGTCTCTTTATGCTCTATTAGTGACTGATGTCTGGTTAAAGTGTCTGTTAGTGCAGAAGCTTGGTGTTGACCCATAGTCCAAGGCACCATTTTTTCTGGCATGATGAGATGTGCTGTGCTTGTGATCATAATGACTGGCTCTTTATTGTTTTCTTTGATGTAGGAGATAGGAACAGGAGGGAGGAGCTGAGAATTTTCCTTCTTGTCCCATTCAGAAAATGGATGTGACTGGGACAGTGGAGGTGTGATCTGTTTTCTCATCCTTGTCCCAGGAGTTTGGCTAGTGCAGGGGAGGTGGGAACAGGGATTATTAGTTCATTCTTCCTTTGACTCAATAAATGAAGTGAGTGAATGGTAACTTTCAGTAACTGAAAGTGTGAATTCAGAAGTGTCATTGAAAAAGCTGCTACCAAAAGTAACAGAAGTAGATTTCTAGTTTTAAATAAAATTATTTTTCCTTAATTTTTCATCCCTTTGTTTTGGGACAGGGAACCAAAGGGAGTGATGGTGGGACTAGGTAGGGCAGCCTTTTGCAGGCAAGGAGGTGAGTGTTGCAACCTTTGAGTTGTTAACCTTTTGAAGTGGCATGGAGTAGATGTCTCATTACCCTCACCTCAACACAAGCATGTTTTATCTGTGACATACCAAGCAAATTGCCTTTTGCCTCAGAGATGGTGCAGGGCTGTTAAACCTGTTTGGCTTCGAGGCAGTCATTCTGTGGATTCTCTTTATCTGTTCCTGTGAGGGTCAGGAGGCCCGCAGAGGCCACCCTCCTCTTCCAGGTCTGATGTCTGCTCTGCAGGACCAGCACTGAAGGCAAAAGCTCTCCTGTGTTGGGTGAGGGCTTTTTTAGGAAGTGCTTTCAAAAATAGCAGTAGATGGTCCCTCCAGGGTCAGGTGAGGGAGCTGCAATGCTTGGGGGGCGGTCTGCAGACAAACCAGGGGCTGCTTTGCCGAAGTGCAGTGTTTGAAGATCTAACTAGAGAAATTAAATATTAAACTAGGTTTGCAGTTTGCTTTTAAATTTGATGCTAAATTCTGGCAGCCTGTCATCTGTTTATTTCCCCATCAGAATAAGCTTTTTTTAACATAAATTACTAACTGCATTAGTGTCAGTCAAAATGTTAACTTCAGCATGAAGAAATAATTGATCTGCATTATGATCACTGTCCAAATGCATCTCTGGGTACATGTTTCTTGGTATGTCAATTGTCTAGAGCAGGTGGCAGTAATACTGAACAAAGCTATGAGCATTTCTTTTTGCCTTTTTTTTTTTTTTCTCCCAGCTATTGCAAACTCTGGTGAGATTGCTGAGACAAGCCTGTATATAGGGGGGGCTGAGGAGAATCCAGAAGCCCTGGGAAGAGAGAGGCAAAGTAAGGAAACTGCAGTTGTTCAGTGCATGGGAGAAGTTTAAAGCACAAAATACAGAAAATGAAAACTGTTCTAAAAAGAAGAGTAAAACCTACTGATGAGAATAATCATTAAAGTGTCTGACCTCCCTCTGCTGCACTTGTCACAGCTAAAATGTTCCTGCCATGCTGTTTGTGCTCTCCTGTGTTTTTGGCACATCTCTGCGGTCCATTTAATGTTACCAAAACAGGTGCCACATAGACACAAGCAAAGGAGCTTTCTTCTCACTGTCCCACTGAAGGATATGACTCATTGCTGAAGGGATGGTTTATTTAGCAGAGCAACTAAACTAGAAGTATGGAAATTTTCAGGGTTTCCACTGATAACTCTTCTTTTTGGATATTTTCTGTGTTATGAACACAACTTTTGTCTGTGGGCATTGGTCTATTAGGAATCAACTTGTGCTAAGTTTAATGTATGTGAATCTCATAATGCAGGTGACTACTTGTTAATGGAAGCTGAGTTAGATTTCGACCTGTAGAGGGTTATTGACTTGATCTTTTAATCTGTCAGCTCATTCTTCACTCCTCTTCTGTGTTTGGATGTTGTAGTTTTGAGATGTTTTTGGAAAGAGTACTGGGAAAACTTGCAAACATTTTTCAAACAAAAGATGGTTTGTCTTCATGGCTCGGAGGGTTCATTTGGACACTTGCTCTGAATTATTTTTTTTTTTGTTTGGAAAACTGAAGTTCTTAGAAGTTAGATGGCCTTGGCTTTCTTTGTTCTTTCCTCCGTCTCAGACATCTGTATCTGCTCTCTCACCGAGCTCTTTATCTTACTTGGCTTTTCTGTGGATGCCTGGAGGCCTTGGCTCACATTCTCAAGAGTGTCCACTGGTTCAAGAAGCCATTGCTGCTATCAAATTACCTTGACAGCTGTTGTCCCATTTCATATTTGCCATCCCCTCCCCCTGGCTCCCTTGTGATTTTTGGCAGAAGCTGTGGCTATTGAGCAATAAAACTTGGATCTGAGAATCATGTTGCTGGTGGGAAAATGAGATGAGAGCATACTAGTTAATGCCTTGCAAGTTGACTTCTTGCTGATGTATAATCAGTAGCATCTTTATTTGAAAACAAACCTACCACTAGCTACTCTGTTTGTGGATTGAGTGGATGGTTCATTTACTGCTCATCTGGAGTTGAGCCATAGGTGTTGGTCTCTTAAAATAGCACACTGTATACCAAGATGTTTATGCCCAGACAAACACTTGATTTGGAGCCCTTGACAAGTGCCTACGCCTGAGGACTGCAGAACTTGGATGTTCGTGTTAATGCAAGTAATCTATAAGGGCACCTCATCTTCCTCTTACTTTCATCGATGATTCTACCTGTGTGTAACCTGGAACAGAACTCTTGTCGTGCTATTTAGTACGTATTAGAGATGACCCTATATGGTCTTGCTTGGATTTGAATTAATAAAATATAGATATAATATTTGTGGGCTCTCCTCTTGTGGGCTCTCCTCTTGTGTGTGTTTGGGGATTTAATTGCCATTCTTTTAAGTGCAACACAAAACACTTTTGACAACTGACAGAAATGGTGATGATCTTGGGGCCAACCATCATAAGAGAGCTGCCATCTCTGTAAACCTCTCCTTTCAAGATGTTTTGCATTTCGTTTGTCAGTTGTTGGAAAAGTTGGCTGATGCATGGCATGCTTTAATCTCTACAGATCATTCCTCTTGTCCCTGTTGGAACATGTCAGCAACTAAATTTTGTGTAACATACTGGCAAAATTAGGAAGGAAGGAAGGAGCAGATCTTAATTGGAAAGATGACTGTCAGAAAACAATTAATGTATCCGGAACAATCAGTTGAGAGGAACGCATATAGGAAAAACATATGAAAAATTCTTTTGCTTGCAATGTGTTTGATTCATTTGCTGATAACATCAGTGTGAAATGTAAAGCTTGTAAAAGGCTGGGTTAGACCAGCCTCAGTGCTTGTCTTACAGCTCCTAAATTGCTGTGTCAAAGTAGGAAGACACAACTCCTACTGAAGCTTGTGCTGCCCTATTTTGTTCATGTGTGGGGAGAAGGGTTCTTTAAACAGTTGATGGATGGCTCTGCTGTGTGTGAGTGAAATCATGAGTTTGGAGTGGCTGTAGGTTTGAGGGCTGGGGCCTTGGTGCTCCATCATGGTCAGAGCTGGTGGGTTGTGGTACATGATATGGTCTCAGCATCTCGCATGCCGTGGAGTCCTCTTGTACTGAAGAGCAGCTGAGGTTGTAGTGGGGTCAGCTGTGAAGTTGGGGGTGAAGCTCGGAAAGCAAGGGGTCAAAGATGTCCTCTGACTTTGGAAGATCACAATTACATCAATACCCCCTGGAAAAGGAACAGAAGTAAAATAGAGAATGGATTACATCTAGATGAAAAAAGCATGAAGCTGTAATGTTTGAGTTGCAGGGTGGGATGCATGGGTTTTCTGTTGACGTGTGGGGAAATAACATTTTACTGACTATCCTTTTCCCCCCCCGAGCGAAAACAAACACTCACAACGCCTCAGTTTGGTGCAAAACTTGATTTAAGCAGGGTTGTTTTTGTTTGGCTTTTTGGGTGTTTTTTCATTGTATTTTTTTAAGGAAAACGGTGGCAATTTATCCTCCCTGCCCCACATTCCTTGCTATCCTGGCATTCAGCATAGGTTTAAACAAGGTGCTCCTTGGCCTGATCTCCCCGTGGAGATTTCAGAAAGCGCTGGAAGGCTTGAGCTTCCTGCGATCCCTGGCATGTCTTCCGTTACGCAGCTACGGTTATTGTAGCAGTAGGGGACTTGTTAGTTTTCCAAGTGCAGTTCCCAGCCAACGTGTCCGCTCTGCGGTGTAGACTCCTGCATGTTCAGTGTTAAAATAGTTCTATAGCTTTCAGGCATCTTGCATTTCAAATATGGGTGGAGAAGCAAGTGTTGGCCTTTAAGGCAGGGGTTTCAAAGCTTTCTGATATCAAAGGCCATGTTGACAACTTGGCAAGCGCTTATGGGCCCAAGTGTGTTAGATCTTTAGGATAGGAGCTGACTTGCTGCAGGCGTTCGGAAGGATGTTTTGCATTGTTTAAATGTATTATCAGGTGTATTATGTCCTTTGTCTGCAGTGCGGCTGCTGAAATGTCTCCTCATTTTTTGCTAGGCTCGGCTCACTTTTCCAGCAGCCAGGAAGGGGTTAATTTGCTGTTACAGTTCACTCCAGCTTGTCTCTCGCTTTCCAGTGTCTTCTCCCTAAAACTCATCCTGTGGGGAATGCCGCCTCGGGAGCCCCCAGCTGTAGCGGTGGCTGGGGTGGGTGGAAGGGAGCGTTTGGGGAGAGCGTTCAGCTCGGCTGGCAGCTTACAGGGTGGGAGGATGCATCTCAGCAGAGAGCCCTTGGCAGCCCTCTCCTGGGTGTGGGAAGCAGGTAGGGTCCTGCAAACGTAGGAAAGCAGCTGGTTCTGGCAGGGCAGAGCTTGTCTATCCTGGTCAAGGTCTCAGAGGTCTTACCAGGTTACTTGCTGCTTGTTGACTGTTTGAAATACCAGCATGTGTCGCTTCCGCTCTGCTCTTGTGCTTTCCAGCCTCGCTGAACTGCAGCTCTGCCTCCTTGCGTTGGGTGCATTGGCTGCCTTGGTTTGCTGTGGCATTTGAGCATCTTTGGCTGCTAGACAAACACTCTACCGGTGCTTAATGCACTGTGCTTGCATCTGTAAGCAGCTTAATTTTCACTTCCTATGTGAGGCAAGTGAAGTGCAGAGGACAGTGCAACAGCACAGTGCAGAAAGATAAATGCGGTGCCTAGAGGCATACCAAAACTTTTCTTACCCGGCCCTGTTGCAGCCAGTGTAGCTTTGGGGTGTGGAGTGCAACTGGGCTAATGGTTTAAACCCTTGTCTGGCTTGTGGATAGAGCCTGTGTCCCGCACTGAGCTCCGGCCGCATGGCTGGGTGGAAGGAGCAAAGCTGGCACCGACGTTTCAGCTTTTAAATGCAGTCACAGGTTTTGGTCTGAGGTGGAAAGGTACTTTAAGAGCTACATTGTTTTGCATGAAAGACTAAACAACAAATCTGTAGCAGTGTGACGGAGAAGCCAGTTTCTCTAACTCCTGGTCATGTGCTTTCACCACAAAGACCCCGTTTCTTCTTTTACTTAACTGAAGAATTCCATTAGATCAAAAGCTAGTTAAGGAAAATAGAGCCCCATGTGGTCCTGTGTGGTTACTTAGGCAAGTGCTATTTTTAGGAATCCCAATTGAGTAAGCCCTGGCTCTTACCGCTGTTAAAATCCATGGAAGGAAAATTAAAACTTTTACCTTCATCTCAGCCGCATGTAGGCCACTAGGCCCCAGCCATCCGGGTTTTTTTTCCCCTAACTTGTGCCTCCCCCAGCACATTCCCTGCCTTGCGGGGATTTTTGCCTTTCCAAGTGAGAGTTAATCAGTTCTTTGGGCGTGGGAGATTTGGAATAAGGCAGGTAGGAAGTAATGAGTTGTTACCAAGCTGTTCGCCTTGTTAATGAGCTCTTGCCCTCCAGTCCAAGGGATCAGCCTAACTCTGCTCAACTTCTCACTTCAGCTTTTGTGTCCCAGTTTCACTGATCTGCAGATGCTTCTCACCCTTACCAAGAGCAAAGAGCCCAGCCTTGCAAAATGTGACTTGTCTGCCTTCTTTCTTTGTGGTGCTGCTGAAGAATAATTTTTGCTCGCAAAGTTTTGTACACAGACCTGCCTGATAACATTAGGGACGGTGGGAATTCATAGAAGTATTACAGTTTGTTCTTGAATAAAAACATAAGAATACAGTTTCTTTTCTGGAAACAGTTGTCTGATGGTGACCAGATACCTCTCCATGACTTCTTGCCCCAGCTTGCAACATGCAGAGGTTTTGTTGGTTATTTTTGTGAGTATTTTTCTGAGCAGAAAAGTAGCAGGGAGATAAGGCAGAAAAAGAAGCTAAACGCTGAGGAAGCTTTGGGTGCGTGGCACCAAGGGAAGCCTGGTGAATCTTTTTGAGCTGGCTGGAAAGGCTGAAAACTGCAAGCAGTACTGTATTTTATTAACACTGTTTGTACAAATTAATTCTCCATAATTTCTTTTATTTAAAAAATGTGAGGAAAGCACTCTGTCACAATTTTAAGGCCCTTTTTAAGAGCCCAGAGATTTAGCTAAAGGACTTGATTCAGAAATGAGAGTGAAAAGTGTTTTGAGTTTGATAAGACCCTGTGTTGGCTGATAATTTTCTCCAGGTTGCATGATCTCTGTTGGGAGAACCCTTTGTTTAAAAACAACAGCAAGAGCAACAAAAAAGCTTCTGAAAACTTGTGTCAGGGCAAAATTCACTGCATTACTGAGCCATATATGGAGAAGACACGGCAATATTCTTTGAAAAATTTGTGTTCCTTTTAAATGCAAGTAGCTACTGACCTTTTAAGCTTGGTTGACATTAGCTACTTGCTAATGTTTCATGTCAGGATGGGGAATTAGTCAGGGATAGTATTTGTCTGTGTTGGTGTAAATGCAGTTAGATGGGCAACGTTTTCATAATGCTTCAGTTTTCTCTATTTAGAGACCTGGGTTGAGCTTGGCCAGCAAAGAGTGATTTTACTGATACAAATTGCATGTTCCCTTGGGAGTCCCAGGTACATATGATGTGTACAGAAGCTGCAGGTGATTTGAACTGAAGCAATGCTCTAGAACAGCACCAGGAAAGTATTAGTCTCTGAATAGCTGTGGATCAAAACATCCTTGATTGTGCTCTGAGTATGGCATGTACAGAGCTACACTGCTGTGTCCTGGGTGGTATGGATGTGACTGTGTCAATAGATAAGGCTCAGGGATATTTAGCAGATATATAAAGATCTATTGGTTAAACAATTCCTTCCCACGTGTGTCATCAGCTCTTTTCTATAGCTGTGACAGTCAATCGCTTCCATAGGGTAAGAGGGTCTTCAGATCAGAATGTGAAATCCTCACATGCAGAAGAGTGATGGTTCTTGTGACTGTTGGGGATTGTATTTGTCACTGCCTTTCCTTCTAGGAGCCTCAAGTCTGTTCCAGGACACCAGCTTCCCACTATTTGCTTCATGTCTGTAATGCTTATTATAATACTCTCATCTACAAAACTGCTCTACCTAAACTCAGCATTTTGATGAGTATTTGTTCACAGAAACCTCAAAAGAAGGATGTGGTTAATTGTTCTTCAGGGCTAGAGTTGTTTTCTGTCTGGACAATTTGGGGACTTTATGGCTTCCCATCAAAGAATGGAAACATTAGTAAATAATCCTCAATTCTTTGAAAAATGTGGACTAGTTAACACTTAACTGCCCTTCACATGGACTGGGGATCAGAAGCAGCATCAGTCTATGAACTGCACAAAGATCAGCTGCATGAAGCTGTAGGACTGTGAGCCAGGAATTTTCATCATAAAATATTGATTGCTTTCCTTGCGGAAAAGGAAATTGAGACAATCTGTGTTGTTACTGCAGAGTCTCCTTGCTGCAGCTTAACTAAAGAACAGACTGCTACCACACCACAGAGTGGAATTAAGGGACATGATGTTCTGTGGTGATAGCCACTGAACTGACTGGCAAGGTGTGACATGGAGTAAAGTGAACATGCATAACATTTCTCACTTTTGTCCTTGCAACTGGAGATGAAAGCAAGTGTTCTGATGTTTTCAATCTGTCAAACAAACTAATTTTGTAAATGTGTGTCTACTTCTGCCCCCAGCCTCACACTTTTTGGGTGCCACCGCAATGGATGACCTTGCTGGCTAAGCCTTCAAGTTAGTTTTGTTGTGTGTTTTGCTTCCCTCCCCAGTGTTGTTTCCCTTATAGTATTTTCTAGTGACTTGGTGTATTTTTCTTAATTATTTTTTGCTATCTAAACCCTATATTAACCCAAGGTGTTAACCTTGAGTGTGTTTTCACCTGAAAATCCAACTGGGAACTGAGATGATCTAGGTGTGCCTTGTAGGGTGTCTACTTTTAAAAAAGATCCTATTTTAAGGACTTGTCTTTTGCAAGGGGCAAGTGAGAACTTCATTTTCAGAACAGTTAAATCCCAATGGAGTTTTTAATTGTTTTCTTTTGGCAGAAGTTTGTTTTGGTTGGGTTTTTTTCCTTTTTTTTTTTTAAGAAACAGCTGGATTATTACTGTGGTGTGTTTTGGAGCATTCAAAGCAGAATGAATGCAAAAGGTGACTAAATACAGATGTGTGGGAGCAGTGGTGTTCATTCTGCATCATATTTTACTCCAGCCAAAGTGAGTGGAGAGGGTTGGTCCCCAAAAAGTTGCCTTTAAATGGTTGATAGCTTGGCTAATCTTACTCTTCTGTTGTCCTGTGTTTCCTTGCTATGGGAAGGGAGTGACTATGCTGCTTCTAAGAGTTTTGGGGGTGTGAGAAGGTGTGCAGAAAAAGGGCTCTGCAAGAAACTGGCAGAGAGCAGTTAAGCAGCAAGGGTTTAGATCTTGCACAGCCACTTATTGGGTAAATCACCTGCAGGTCTTATTCCCCAGCAGAGGAAATGGTGAATATTAAGCAGACAAGACAGTGTTGAGAATTACGGCATTAAAATATCGCTTTGCTTTGCTGTGTGCAGGGAGAGCTGACTCACGCCAACCTGTGTTACAGCCTGCTTTGGGTAGAGCAGTTGGAAAACTGTGTCACTTCTGCCCAAGAGAACTGTAAGAACAGAAGTGTGGTAATATATTAAAATTACATCAAAGGTTCTGGGAGATTCTAATGAGATCAGGCCCATATTTATTTTCATGGTTAGGAACAGAAATAACTGAATCATGTCATGGAAATATTCTGGAATGAGGAGATGTAACAGCCAAGACTGTCTCTAAGCTGGTCAAAGGATTTGTTAACTCCAGACAGGCTGCTTCACTTTAGGGTAGTGAGAACTTGCAGACAGAGGATTTAGGCAGAGCAGAGACTTGGTGAAGGTCCCAAAATGTGAAAATTGGGTGGGCATCGCAGGGTGCTCTTTGCATCAGCAGCAGGGCTATATCCTCTCTTTACTGGTATGTCTCTCTATTAGTCTGGGCTTCCAGGATGGATGAGTTCAGTGGGCTGGAACTAATTCTGGGGTGGTTTGGCCCCAGGTCCCTGTGCCAGGCTGCTGCAGTGATGGCTCACCTCAGCAGGACTCCACTGCTCCAGGGTAGCTCTCAGCTCAGTTTTTCCTTTGCAGATAACCAAATGTACTGCAGTGGGGTAGCACTGCCAGTTGTTTCAAGGCTTACATTTTCAAGGGTGTTTCATATTGCAGGGGAATTGGTGCTTTTGTTGCAGCCCCCAGAGGGTGTCAGGAACCACTGCCAGCTTACATATTTTCCTGTGTTCCTTCTCTCCTTTAGCTCTTGGCAAAGCTCTGGGCCTGTTGGTACTGTGGCATGTTCCGGGTGCTGCAGGACGTCTGTCACTGAGCTGAGGTTGTAGAGCTTCATGTGCCTGTGTCAGCAAACCTTTGCTAATGGCTGAGTAGTTGGGCTTGAGAAGGTTTCTGCACATTCCCTTGATTTTCTCTGCTCTCCTGGGGCCATGTATACCACTGCTAGTGCTGCATGCACTCTGTATTTGAGCAAGTAGGAACCTAAATGTTTTCTCCAGGCTTTGGTGAAGGAAAGAAATTATTTTTTTTTAAATAGCAGACTTGGTTTTTTTTTATTCACTTTACCTAAAATGAAGGGAAATGTTACTCTGCTGGTCTGAGGTTTGTTGGAAGCAGGGCTGCTGCCTGTGTATAGCCTGTGTGATAGGGATGAACACACCTGCTCTGGCACTCAGCTTCAGCTGTAAGGTTACTCTGCAGCTTGTGGGAATTAACTTTGTATGGCATTTCTACAGCAGCAAAGGCTTTAGGCACTGGAGCTTGGGTCCTACCCTTGTAGTTTTGGGGAAATGCATCAGCTCTCATTGGACTGGATGGTGGATGCATCCCAGAAAGAGCAGGGAAGCCATAGACCGAATCAGCAATGAATACATTTGGTGATACATTTGCACCTCCCAAATTAGTGTTGAGACGCTGGTGGCTTGCAAAGATAAAGATGTTAGGCTGGAGCAGCCTAGTCTTCCCATTTTTAAGCCAGGCAAGAGAATGAGAAATAGAATCCTAGTAAAAGTGGAAACCACTTCTGTTTTCTGGTTACTAAGCTAGGAAGCCTTCAGGAAGATTACTTCTTAGGAAGAATTTTTAAGGTCCTATTTGAAGAAAAAAAGTTCAGTTTAGGTCATATTATTGTCATTCCACTGATTTTAGAGTTGAGCCTCCACGGTACTTGAAAAACTGTATCTCTTTTCAGCAGCTAACAATATTCTCAGAAGATTTACTTGGTTTTCCTGCCTCAGTCTGAAATGCTCTTCCTCTTGCCTTCAGCCACATAACATCTGCCGTACGAGCACTGTTCATATTTTCTCCAGAGAAAATTACATTCTGAAACTCAGTAAAGGCACAGGAGAGTTGCATGCAGTAAATAAGTAGAGAAGTTGCACTTAAATAGTCTTTTAGAACTTTGATTTTTTTAGATGTCAAGAAGATGCATACAGTTTAATGGGGGGGGCAGAGGTCGACATAGCCTTTCAACAAGTACACAGCTGAAGAGAAGGCGAAAATTTGTCTTTAGCCTTGGTTAAGTCAATGGAGAAAGCCTAAAATTTTTTTCAATTTTTTTTTTTTTTAAAATCTTCTCTCCTTCTGGGCAGATACCACTTCAGATAGGTGAATTCTAAAAGGAAAGCAAAGAACTTCTATCTTTGAAGTAACTGTTCATGGCATAATGCTTCTATTCTTCCAAAAGTCAAATTCCTAAGAAAACTAAGTCAAACAAATATTAAAAATCAGTATTATTTTACAATGCTTCATACTGTAACCTTTATTGTCTGCATCTGCCAGGAATTTATGGCTCAGTCACTTTTCTATGGTTCAATCACTTTTTCTCAGTGGACTTAATTTTGTGTGTCTGATAGTGGTACTTTCCTTTCTTTGTGCATATGGCATGTCAGGAAAGCATGAGACAATTCTCTGCTCTCTTTCTCATGCCAGAAGTGACACCTGATGTTGGTCCTGCTATGCTTTGCAATGGCTAGCATTATAGACTGAATTATGCCTTACTGAGCTCTGTATTGCCTGGGGGAAGGCCTGTGATACCTGTCTGCTGCCTATGGTCAAGCTTTTAGGTCAGTGTAAAAAGAGTAAATGACAATCACTCTGCCAGAGAATGAGCAAATATGGGGAGAGAGGAAGGAAGCTTTTTGAAATGTGGCTTGGCTCCAAGTGCTACAAATATTTAGGTACCAATTTCCTGTGGACTTTGAAGGGAGCAGTGCATCCTTAAGTGGGTTTGATGCTAAGATGTTTTTGTGGAGCAGGGTTAGCCCTGGTCCTGGTCTTGCACATAGCCACTGAAGAGAATTCCCTCTGAGGACTGGATTATCTTTCCTTTGCCTTCTTCAGATGCAGACACTGTTAGACATCGTAGTCTGACCCTGAAACATTACTTTAATCTGCTTTATGACCCTAAAACATTACTTTAATCTTCCTTATGTCCTTATAAGAGGAGATGCTTTTCAATTTCAAAAATGCTTTAATTGCCTTCCATATTCTCCTTTTTTGGCTTAAATTGAATGTTTAAACATATGACTGCCAAAGATTGAGTCTCCGGGCTCTTTAAAGTAGAGCATGAAGGTTTTCTTCATGCTGAAAATGCTGTGTTACACTTTGATAGAACATAATAAAATGTGACTGCCTGAGATGAGCAGTTGCTTCATTGTGCATGACAGAGCAAATCAATTTTCCTCCCATTGCTTTTCCTCTTGGGAGATAACATGCCAAAATAGTCAGTACCCTGTACTGTGAATGTTTAGGGATAGACAAATTGTTCACTAAAGTCAGTGGGTTTTTTTCCTTTTTATTTTTTTTTTCTCTCCTCCAATAATGGCTTAAATAATTTTGCCTTTGGAAGTCTTAGCATAGGATTTCAGACATCAGAAAAATGTGTTGTGGGTTTATTCCATCACTAAAAGATTTTTATTGGCTTTTTTTCTCTGGTCATGTCAAAAGTTTTCTTGAATTTGGGAATCAAATAGTAAGTGTGGCTGCTCTAAAAAGTTTAATATTGTTGTGGAGAAGGTTTGGCACAGCTATGTGTGTTCTGTCTATAAATAATATCTTCTGGAAAACACAATTCTTCCTCATTTTCTAATTTTACAGGATTATACTGTGATATGGATTATTAAAAGTGTTGTGAACTGGCAAACATAATATTCCTAAAGGAGAGATAAATGAGATGGAAATAATTTCAGTCTGTCAAATTTTGGACCGTAGAAAGAGCAATGCAATCTAACATGAGTCGCTGTGAGTTGTAGACAGAGGTAGTTTGAGTAGGGAAGCTATCAGTGCACGTCAAAGAAACTGGGAAATGTACTGGGCTTTGTGGATGTGCAGGGCCATGCAGAGCAGCATTTCTACGAGTGATGCTGTTTGGTTTTCTCTGTAGTCCAGTGTACCAGGGAAGGGATCAGGTTTTCAGGAAGGGTTGAATGCTTGGAATGAATGCTGACTCTTTGTGATGGGTTGAGCAACCAAGATAGCACCTGAAAAATACGAGCCGTAGGATGAGAAGGGACATGCTTGAAACTGGCCAGTGCTACAGCTACCTGCTTGGGTAGGGTGGGGTCTTGAGTGTTGTGGTTTTGTTTGGTTTTTTTCTTCCCTTCCTAAAATAGCCCTGCTTCTGCTATTGACAAAGGATCAAATAATAAATCTTCCCCACAAATAACTTCTTGCTTTTCCTGTGACAACAGTTTAACTGCTGCATAAAGATAGGGAAATGTCCTGAAATTCTCAGAAAATAAAACCCCTCATGATCAAGAATATTGTTGAATAAAACTTTGAGTTATGAGAAGGTAGAACCTAAAAAACTGATAAAGTAACTGTCACATAGCTACTCATAAAAGCTCCTATTTAACAGTAGCTTTTCTAGATGGCCAAAAGTTGATGTCTGCAGATGTCAGATTTGTAATAATGAAATTAGAACTAGGTGTGTCACAGATGTTGGTACCTTAAAGTAACACATTCAAGGCTTTGTCTTGGATTCTGTAAGACATTTTGCACAACTAAAGTGAAAATGGTGCGTGGGAGATGATGGACAAGGGGATCTTTTTTGATGTGTCAATCACTCTGAGTTTTGATGTATGTTTGTAACAGATCTGCAGCTGAAGGCAGAGCCACTAGGGAGCTGCAAGCACAAAAGAGACTGGTGGTTAAGATATGTTTAATCTGTTCTGGCTCTCTGTGCCTAGTAGGCAACAGGATGCTGTTGGCTTTCTGATGAAGTTGAATTTCAAAGTAGTCTTAGAGGTTCTGTGAAGGTTCATCAGCCTAAATGATACATGCTTAACAAAGAAATTAAAACCAACTGGACTTCAAGGACTAGAATCTGCTGTGTTATAATGATGCTGCATATTGTGGTATTATTAGATCTGCTGAAAAGGGGCAAAGTCAATCATGCAGGAGTTGAAGTGTCTTAGTAAAAATATGTTTCTTGAACATTGTCTTGTTGGTCTTTCAATAGTTGACTTGCTAAATGTGTTAAATGACAGCATTTCAGTCACGCAGTTTTTCCTAGATTGAGGTAAGGGGAGAGACATCATTTGATTTTCTTGGTGTGTTAGGTTTCATACAGACTCTTTTTAGATGAAAATGAAAACCTGCCTAAACATGGGATGGAAAGATGTTACAGCATTTGAGATCTTTTTAGTGATGCCTTTGTGGTCAAAATAACAGCCAGTGGTGCAGCAAAGGATGATCTCTGCTACCTCCACAGAACCAAATAACTGAGACATCAGTCAAGTGATCTATCTCAACATAAAGCTTACTTGAAAGCTTCTACTTTCTCAGGTTATTGCCAAGTGTCTGTTTTGAGACATCTGAAGCCAGCAAAACTGCTGGAATGGGCTATGGACTAATTTGTCCAAAGTGAAGGCAATGCATGCATATGTATTGTCCAGTCTGGCTGATGGTGTTCTGGTCTTTCTTTGTGGTGCTTGGTCCTTGTAACCCAACTGGAAGATTTCTGGTGGAAAGAGATCCTAGTGTGGCTCCCAGTACTCTGTCTGTTCAGTTAGTTAATCAACGTAATCTTTTAATGTTGCCTTCACCAGAGGGGGACCAACCAGCATGAGGATAAAAGCTGCTCTCCACTTGTTTTATCTGTAGCCATTAATTAGAAACTGATGAAAGAAACAGACTTTGTTTCAAGGCTGTTTCATTCTTCTTTGTAATTCAGGCATCCTGAATACAGAAACACTGCTGCTCTATAGCCAAGTAGAGCACACAGCTGAAACTCAGCTGAGTTTGTTCACACAGTGACTGAGGATTTATACAAATTATTTAGATGCTGTGTTTCTGGTTGCTTGTAAACAGAGGCTCTTGCAGGCATTTTGAGAGTTCATACTTTGTGTTTGTATGCCTTAATACTCCAAATGGCTCGTGGTGTGCTTAGAGCCTTGGAGGTTTCTAAGTAACTTTTACTATTTATTACAAATTACTTTTCCTAAATCAAAGTAATTTTGAATCATAAGAGTGGGGAAGGAGAATACATTAGTGCAATACAGTTTGCATTGTATTGAGGTGTGTTGATAAGACTTCTGCTGAGCTCTCTGATGGGTAAAGAAGGGATTGAGTACGTGTGTTTCCCCACTGGTATGCCTTGTCTAAGAGTAGCAGTCATTGTATTGAAGGTCTGCTTTGTGTGTGTCCACAGATCAGTCACGGTGAAGATAACTCCATCATGTGCTCTCTAATTACAGTGATGCATTCAATATTTTCCATCCCTTCATAGCCATATAGGAGGGGAAAGTAGACAGTCTGTCTGGACAATAAAGGAAACTCAGGCTTGGAAACTCAGCATGGAATTATGTTCCTCTGTGGTTCATCTGCTTTCAGCCCCAACTTCTCTCTCACCATCTGCCTGCTACTGTTGCACCCTGGATTTAGTTGATGAAAAGTATTTGTAGTGGAATGAGGCAGAATTGAAATTACTCTGTGTCCCCATGAATGCCACTGAATTTCTGGGCTGTATTCTCTTCCTGCAGCCTCTCCGATCTGCAGAGACATTTTTCTGTTTCTTCAGGTATTTACCAGTGTGGGGCCTCTGGACTTCTGAGTTCAACCAGTCTGGAAGGATGTTTTTTACTGCTGGGTGTCAGAATTCTCCTGGAGAGGTTAGATTGAGAGAGAGATCAGAGGATATCCTATGAGGATGCAGACACAATCTAGGCTAATAAAGCATTATCTGAAAGAGACATAACCTGTTATCCTGGAGAGCCTGTCTGTTTTTACAGGCTAGAGAATGGCTGCAGCTACTGTGAATATGGATTTTAAAGATAAATAACCAGACTTGATACTTGCATGGGTTATACATCGGTTCTATTTCAGTTTCCTCACAGATACCCTTAATCTAGTGCTTCTTTCAGTTCTGGTCCCTGGGGCACTTCATAGCAATTTTTCATGTCTATGAAAAATATGAAAGCAAAGCCAGGAACGATGTGGTTTCTTTAGACTGAGGATAGTCCCCCAACAACCAGACCATTACTCTGAGCAGTCATGGCTCACTGCTGCTTCTTGACCAGAGCAGGAGCAAAAACTGATCTCTGTTACACTAGCATAACACCTGCACAACACTCAGCGGTTCCCAATACACCATTGCAACAATGCCTACTTCTGCCAGATTGCTGAACCCTGTCAAAAGTCAAGTGTGATCAATCCAGTTAGGTAATTCCTACTGGAAGACTTTGAATCAGGTGGGGGTTCTTCAAGATGCCTGAAAGCGTCTCTGTTTATATTTCCTCTAATTTCTTTAAGCAGCATTAAGAGGCTCTTTGAATATTACTCTCATCTAATTCACTTCTGTGTTTCTTTCCAAGACTACATAAGGGAACACAGAAACTGCCACAATGTCATGGAATAGTTTGGGTTGGAAGAGGCCATTAAAGATTATCTAGCCCTACCACCCTGTAATGAGTAGGGACATATCTTTACCTTTGTTTAGCTGTGCTGGTAGTCCTGGGTACATTTTTGTAAGTATAGATTGAACTTCTCAGAGCCATTAAGTCTGTTTTTTCTAAGGGCATCTGTTGGGGTATTTTTTGGCATCCATGGCATCCATGTCTGCTTTCCCTGCTTGTCCTAGTGCAGGGATGCAGCCAGAGGAGACCATGCCTGGCCACTTGCTGGCTCAGACAGAAATCCAGCTCATTTGTTGTCCTTCAGGATACTTTCATAAAGGTGTTTTGTTGGGTAAGCAAAGTTTTTTTTCTGAATAGGCATGTATCCAGTAAGCACCCAAAGCCATGATGCAGAGAATACTGTGCTGTGGCAAACAGTCCTGGAGGTCAAGGATGTTCTTTGAGTGGATACATTCGCAGCTCTGAGCCTGCAGATTAGCAGCTGCAGTGATTTCAGGTGGTCACTGTAATGTGGTAGGAAAACACAAAACACCAACAAAACTTTTCTTGGGCTAGCATAGAACAGCAATGTGATTTAAGGTGAAAAAATGCCTCTTCCTCTCCTTTGAGTCTCTGCTGTTATTTTGTTTGTGTGGTCTCAGTAGTGCAGAAGATGATTGAGGATTAGAGAAACTGTACACCAATGGTTCCTTCTCAGTCTGGTGAGGAGGAACTAAATCCTTCTAGGGTTTGTGAGCAAAGCAGCAGCACTTTGAGCAGTATCCTCTTCTTATTTCATGTTGGTGTTCATGTGAGTCTAGCTGGCCTGCCAGGGTGGATGGGAGATGTCACCTAGTGTACAATTTTGTGTCTCTGAATTGGCAACCCCATGGGAGCTGGAGCTTGTTACAGTGGAGGAAAACTAGTGGGAAGCTTTATTGGACACTGTTGATGTCACTGAGAGGGCAGGGTCTCTTTCTTGGCAGGAAGCATGTGTTTGACCTTTCACAAAGCTGTGGTCTTCATGGTTTCACAAAGCTGGTGGTCATTAATTCCATTCCTTTTAAGGCAGTGGTGAGATTATCTTGATGTCTGAACCTTCCTTGGCTCCTGCCGGATAGCACTGACCTGGGTGTAGTCTGGAGCCTGTTAGTCTGACTGTAACTATCTTCCCATGGCAGTCCATAGAGACCTAGTGTCTGTTCTTCTATTGTTTGCTCTTGTCAGCTGTCTCTGTAGCTGTCAGGTTGTGTTGACACACCTTTCCTCTTCTCTTAGGTGATCCCCACAGACCAGTGTTGAGTAACCCTTCTGCCCTGAGACTGCCCGACGCCAGGGTGCTGTCAATACCTGAAACTGAAAGAGGTGCATAAGCTAGACCTGTCATTGAACTGATCTCTCACCTCTGTTTTGTACAGGTGTGCTCTAAAATTCATCCTCCATAAGCTCTGAAACCTCTCCTCTGTGTCAGATGTAGCGTATTCCTTGGCGTACTTGGCTAGCTGGCTACCCAGGGATGCTTAGTGTGCTTCTCCCGTCCTGTATTGGAATGGGTCTTGGAAACAGATAAGTGAGTTGTGCATGTAGAGAAGATGGAAACTGGTTTAAAGCCTATTGTCAGGGAAAGCCATTTTATCTTTTCCTCTGAGCCATTGGCATTCACCTGTCCCTTTCCCAGCAGCAATATCTGCACAGTTCTGCCATGATCCCTTTTCCCCCTAGCATGCGGACAGAATGATAAGAGCTCGAGCCTCAGGGTTGGGTTGACAGAGGTGACAAAACCTGTCACCAAGACAAGCCTGTTTTGTCTAGATGACATGCAACAGGCCATTAAAATGACCATGGTACTGCAGTGTCCCTTGCTGTAAGGGGAATCTTTGGTTTTTTTCGTATATGAAAGATTGTCTCTTGGTATTTGGAATTTTCCCAGATCTTCAGTTTATTGTGTTCTGTGTATAATTATGTGAGAACAGTATCAGTTGACACTGCTTCCTCAGAAATTGACCTCTGCAGGGTCTGAGTGAGGGTGAAAGTGCATTTTGTGTTTGCATCCTGTACAGTGCAAGTGGCTTCTCATATGACTTAAACAGCCAAGTGGCAAAGTGGAGGTTCAGAGTACAGCTTGCCTCTTTCACAGCAATTGATGTGTGTAGGAAGTGTTTAGAAATTACTTTGAACTTGATCAAAAAGGTGAAAATGTGGAAAAAGATGCTTGCCCCCTGTGATGGCAAATACTTGGAATTCTATCCTTTGGGGCAACAATTCTCTGACTAGGCATTGCTATAAATTCTTTGGCAACTGTAAAATGGTGTAACATTGCAGATGTCATGGCTCGAATTAGGAAGAAGTACACCTATTGTTACTGTTCTGGAAAGCAGCTCAGCAACCTGCTTTGCAAATATTGACCCTTCTGACTCCGCTGTCCTTATTCTGCAAGTTCAAAGCTGATAACATGGATGCTGACTATGAGTTCCACAAAGATGACTTGGACCTGACTTCTATAAATCATCAGATAAAAAATGATATAGTGGCTGTAAATAAACACAAATACATTCTACTTAAAACAGGAATTCAGAATTTGAATCTGATAGCTTATCTTGGAGCTTTGCCAATATCCTAGGTAAGTCTAAGCAGAAAAGTTAATAAATATTGCAGTTATAAATTGACTTTAGTCCTGGGTACAAGATGGAATACTGAAGGCAGAATTAAAAAAAAAAAAGTAAGTTTAAGGAACTTGGAGGTTACTTAGAAGACATCCTCTTGTTGGAGAGGTGGAAAATTACTGTGAGAATACACAGCTTTGGTGCTGTGAGCTGCCCGCCCTGAATTTGGGGCAGGTTAGTAGGGAACCATCATATGCTCAAGGGTTTTCATGGAATTACATGTACAAATAATAAACCCATCTATGGAAGTGATGGGCCTTTATCCTGCCCCAGAGTTGTACAGTCAGTCAGGCCTCTCATAGGAATAAAAAAGGTGCTCTTGCTCTGCAGACTTTATAGCCTTCAGCTAAAACTGAAGTATCTCACTGCTCTAGGTTTTGTAGTCAGTCAACTCCCTCTTCATTTAAAAAAAATGGCAAGTAAGTAACTCACCTTTTCTCTTTTCTTTGGAAACAAAGTGCAGTATGTAACTTGTGCCTTGTATAGCATGTAACTATGTGTCTTAATTTCTGGTGTTTAAAATCAGGCCTCTGCCAAGCAGAGTTACAAACTTTTTTCCTTGTGAAAACCACTGAACTCCATAGACAGCCTTCAAGCAGCTTGTCAACCACTGACTCTTCCTGTTACAAAATATGTTGACTAATGAAGTTAAGCTGAGGAAAAAATAAACTCTAACTGAAAATAAGAATTTTCCTGGAATTATACAAGGGATTTTTTGGGGTTTGTCTTATCTGTGTTGTGTTATACCAGAACAGTATCAAATCCATAGCAATGTCACCAGTTTGCCAGACTTGATCATCTACTTCACATGATCTCCTGCAAGCAGAGCAAGAAGTCACTCAAAAACAAAGCAGTCTTAAGTGATGACTTCTGCATAGTATCTGTGATGTTAATGAATGTGTTCATGTAATAGTTACATTAGAGTTCAAAATGGAAAAGGTCTGGCAGTCAGCTTAAGGATGCATCTCCTTCTCTTACAGCTTGACTGTTGATAAGGAATTGGCAGGGAAAACTGACCCTCTTTAACTATTTATTCCTGCTCTTTATCTTATAAGATTTCTTTGTGGCTTCACTCTGGACTTATTGCTCAGTGAAATGCTGCCTGCAGGCTTGGGCTGTGTGTAGGAAGGTAGTGGAGGGGAAAAACCTGGTGTACTCTGCTGTGTAAGACAGCCTCCAGATGATTGAACAGCTTGTCTTCAGCAGCTTTTCCAAATTGCCCTGGTGCTTCAGTGGTAAGGTCAGTACTAAGGACAGGAAAAGTGCTGATGAACATTTTAAGACTTACATCTCTTCTAAGCCCTTTGGAATAATGGAAATTTTTCTCTGCTTCAAGTTTTCTACTCTTTCAAGCCACTTGGAGGGAGTTATGTCAGTCATGCATATGTACTCATGTTCAGAACTGGGTTAGGGTCATTTTCATGGTCATACTCTGTTGGGGCAGCTTGCAAATTAACCCTGCTTTGATATCCCACATCAAATAGGAAGGCATATTTCATGCCTTTCTGAACTCAAGTACAGCAAAGCTCCTTGCCTTCTTTTTCAATAGAGCTGAAAATCTGCTGTGGCAGAAGCCTGTCCCATAGCAAAGTTATGTTGTGTTTCTGGCAGCTGGAAGACTGTCTCTTTTTAAGAGTCTAGAGATGGTATAAATTTTTGTCTGGCTTGAAGGAAAGATCAATACTGACAATGTTTGAAGACTGTGCACAAGAGAAAAAAGTTGATGCATCTTCACCCTGGTGCTTCTGGACTGATTTCACATCAGACATGTGGGTTCTGAATGCAGCTGGTGTGGGAGCTGTGTTAGAATGCTCTGTAGCCTTGCTGAAAAGGAGTTGTTAATTTTACACTTGTGAAGTTGTCATGCTCCTGAGAAGTAAAAATAACACTTTTTTTTCCACTGGATTATGACCAACAAGCTTGTGTGGATATTAAATATTAAGTCTTACTCTGAAGAGAACATAAGCAATGCTGTGTCTTAAAGCAAGAGTTACCACCTGCTCTTTTCCCTCCATTCCCACAAATTCCTCCTCTGGTAGAGAATTACATCTGGTCACAGTGTGTGGAGATCTTTTAGTCATAACTAAAGTGCTGCAGTGGCAATTTCTGTTGTGGCTGTCCAAGCTTATGCCATTTTGACCACCCAACTCTCAAAACAGTTACATGTGAATCCTCCAAAACACTTATAGCAGTTCATCTTCATGAAGCAATGGCTATTGATTAAAAGAAAACAAACAAACAAAGTCTGAATGCACCAGTGAATAAGATTAACTTTTCAAATGTCAGAAATAGTCATTCTTTCGGGGGGGGTGGGGTGGGGTGGAATTTATTAGGTGACTAACTTACATTGTGCTTAAGGACCTATTTTTAAACAGAAATAGCTACATGAATATTCACTACTCACATCTGGTCTGTTGTCCCTGTTTTATGCCCAAACATAGCAGCTTCTTCTTGTGAATCGCTTGAATTTTGCAAGAGCCGTGGCTGACTTTTTATTTTCCTGACTCCTTTTCTTCATCCACCAAACACTCAGCAACAGCACCGAAGTACAAATCAGACCCCTCAGAAAGCGCTGCTGCTTTACAGCTTGGCATCAGTCATACACAAGCCAGCAGGAAAATAAAGATGACCTTTGAGATTTGATGCTAATAGAGCATTGTCCTGACCTTGTAATCCCAAATTTCAGAACAAATACCTCTAGTCAGCCTCATTGTTAATTGACACAATTGCTGCTGGTGTGATCTAGCAGTAATAATCGTCTCATGATGGGTTGGAACATCTCTGCTACCATCCTTGCTAATTGGGACTGGGTGAGCAGAGCGCACCGCGGGGATGTGCTGCTCAGCAGAGCGTGTCCCGGCACTGACAGCCGCTCCTGGGTGATAAGAACACTTCTCTTGGTACCACAACTGCTTAAAGGCACAGTCCAAGGGGAAGATGGTGCTGACACTGTTGAATTTCCTCTTTGTAGGTTGACTGCCTAGTAATATAAGCAGAACAGCTATTAATATCTGCAAACAGTGTGTTGAAACTTCTATCCATACTGATTTTTATAAACCAAATTATGGTTCTAGTTATGTGTGTTGAGCTTTCAACAAGGCATGCCATGCAGCTGCTTGGCTTATTGATTCCAGTCAGAGCCTGATGGGAGTAGACTTCCCTAGTGTACAGGCAGCAGCTAAACTTATGACACATACCTGGGTAATGCAGTTTCTAACTTTGTCAGATCCCTTATGAAGAAATCTCCAGTAATTTGACAAACTTCTACCCGGTTGCTCATTTAAGGGCACTGTTGGCACTTCTGTTTTTAAATCTAAAAGGCTTCAAGTAGAGGAAAACTTGCTGTACTACCTGCTGGGGCTGTAAAGCAAATTGAAGTGTGTGAGAGAAACCGAGGAAAAATATGTCTGGAAGTCTTTGTTACAGTTCTGGCAGTAGCTGCATCTGGCTTTTCTGCCCCTGGAAAATGAACTTTTAAGGGTCCTTAAAAAAAATATATGTAGGTCTCAGACCGGCTTGTTGGTTCTTCCTGGAAAAAGCAAGATTCAGATCTAGTATGTATGTTGCACAGCACATCTCAGTGTGCTGCCAGCCTGACAACAGGTGATGGCTGCCCTGAAGTTCCCCAGTTTTCCATGAGACAACTGGGTGTGGGTTCTTTGTGTTTAGTTTTTCCTGCTTTGGCTGTCTTGTCTCTTCATCTTCCTTTGTGTTGTTTTGGGGATCAAAGTGTTTTATTTTTGAGGGGAAAGGAAAGGGGAAGGGGCAGAACTGAGACTGCCTTATCAAAAAGTAGCCAGAGTATACAAGCTTTGCCACCATTGCACTATTTGCTGTGCCTGGTTGCATTCCCCCAGCTTAACTGAGACTGTGGAGCTTTTATTAGTAATTAGCTCGTTGTGGCTTTAGGGCTTTCAGACACGAGTAGTTGTTTTCATTGGGGGTATTAATTATGAATCACAAACCTGTAAACAACTATAGCCAAGAATGTGCACGTTTGCAGATATGACTGTTTTGCTGTTCAGCCCTGGGTTAGCTCTGCACTGCCCTCATTGTTGTTGCAGAGAAGTGTATGGAAAACATGTTTTTTAACCTCCTAGATGCTATTGAATTCCTGCATAGCGGTCTGTAAAATTGTGGGAAAAACAGCCTGCTCATTTATTTTCTAAGCAATCTGATTTAAATATGATGGTTTGAATGGGTTGAAGCAAGGACTTTGAGAGCCCACTTCTCCAAAGGCCTTGCTTTAAGATCATCTTATAAATACACTTAAAATTATGTGATTTTAATCTTCTGGGGGAGGAGGGAAAAAGAGTGTTTACTCTTGACAGTCTTAGCAGCCTGGCATTACTGATGCTGACTTTATTTCCAGTGTTGTTTTCCCGATTTTCTGGAGGCAGTTCTTGACTAAGAAATCAGATTAAATTATCTCTCCAACTTGATAGCAAATCTTTCTTTTAATTCAGTGTAGCTTAGTTTCTCCTCTTTAATGTGGGATGAACTTGCCCACCACTCAAAGAGGAAGGATTCATATATACCAAGAGTCTTGGATGGTTCCTGTGGGTGGTCAGATCTAGAGAGAGATGAAGACTACCTGCATTTATGCAGTGGAAATGTGACCCACATGATCAGAGACCATTTCCACTGCACCTTAAACAACACAAGCCATGATAACTGCCTCTTATAATTCTCTAGTCATGAATTATGAGAAAGCAAGAACTATTTCAATGCATGTTGGAGTTGTTGACGTCTGACAAATACTGCTGCTGTCTGGGGAAGAACAGTACTGTCCTTTGCTAGTTCTTTCATCATGAGAAAAGTTGCATCTTCCTCTGTTAGACCCCGATTCATGTGTAGTCCATGAGAAAGTCTGTACTCGATATAGAAGACTAATTGGTCATGCTAGGCTTGCATTTTTTCCTAACAGATTCCCTTCTCCCCTCCACTTGGTCTTCTCTTGGTTTTTACTAAGAACTCTCCTAGTACCTGTCTAAGAAAAAAACCCCAAACTAAAACAAATCTGACCTTGATGAATTTCATAGAGGTAATAAAAACTGAATCATAAGCTGGCTCTTGGGAACAAATTTCCTTGGGTAGATTCTTGAGGTGCTTTCATTACTTCAAATATACTTTCTTCAAATATATTTCAAAGTGAGATTAGTAGGAAACACAGACAATGAATGCTAGCTAATTGGAGTTTCTTGCAAAGTATTTCTCTGCTTTACATTTATGTAAAAGGCTAGGGTAAGGTGTTTTTATCCAGTTTTCTCTCCTCCCCTTCCAAGTTAAGAAACAGATGGCCTGACCCGTGTAATGCTTTAAGTGTTGGAATTGGCATCAGTGTCTTCTTAAGGATTATTTTTAAAAAACAAAACCCAGGAAGCATAGTGTCTCTGCTCAGTGTGAAAGCTGGTCTGTACAAAAATAGCAGGCTCACAATATGTGACTGAGATGATTCCCCGACCTAAATAAGGAAAATGATTACCTGATATTTGGAATGTGGCTTTGCTTCTCACATTTCCTCCTGCTGTCAGGCAGTACTTGTACCTACCTTCCCTTGCCCATCAGCACACACTTCTCAGCAGTGTTGCAGCTTCAAATATCTCTGCATGCTTGGATGTACAAGTCTAAGTACATCTAAGTCCTGGCTGTTATTTGAATGGCAGGGTTTATGTTGGAATTTGGGCTGGTTTGGTAGGTACACATGCACCAGGAAGGAAACTGATAGAGGGTTTTTGAGGATGGAAAGTAATCTAGGTGTAGAGGGTTAACTGTGATTTTCAGTTAAGCCTAAAGATTTGTTTCCTTTTTAAGCTAGTATTTCCTGAGTATAAAGGTAAGGTTATTGCTCTTCTTAAGCATGGGCAGTTGAGTAATAGTTCTTCACAATGTGATGGAGCCCAAGCCCAGCAGAGCATAGATTTGTATTGTTTTCTGTAATGAGTGTATTGATCTCTAAGAGGGATATTGTTGGTGAGGAAGAAATTAGCAAAACTAAAATCTGTTTAACACCTGTTAGGTTTTACTTGTTTTGTCTTTTCAGTTAATGAGATTCTAGATTGGCTCTCAGAATTAAATCAAGCTTTCTCTGTGCAGGGTGGCTAAGGAGAATTTCTGTTATAAAATATGCATAATTACTGTAATTAAGAGAGAGGAGTCAATGATAACAGATCCTAAAACAGTGTTCTCTGATAAAAAATGGAGATGCTGAGCAAATACTGGTGAAATATCTTGGGAGTGGTCCTTGTTTGCATTTGTCATTATGATTCTTGGTAATCTTTATGGGTGTGCTCATTGCTTTTATTGAGTGAAATTGCTGTCACACTTCTAATTTTTACCAAATTTTTTAAACCTTTCTTTGGTATTGCTGTATGGAAATGTTTGACCTGAGTTGGCCAATGATGAGCCAACAACATACATTTTGAACCTTCATTTGCTCTTACCATTTGCAGTACACTGTAAAAAGAACAGGAACAATTCTGTGGGTTAATGTCTGCTAATAGCTAGACATCATCAATAGCATATGAAATGAATTTCTGGGGGCTGGAGGAACACCTTTTGGAAGGCTGCTGACTGCTTGCTGTGTGCTTCTGTTCCCTTGGCATCTGCTGTTGGTCCTGGGGAGAGAAGAGTTTTTGGGCTGGGGCAGTCTTTGATCACACTTTACAGCTATTTCTACAGAAAACCCCTCCAGCTCTGCTGAAGCTGTGGGGATAACTCTGCTCCATCACTGTGGTTTAAAAGTGATGCTGTGTGCTTGTTAAACAAGGCTGTGATGGCAGTGCAGGTGGAGGAGAGGGATGGTTTGCTCATTATTGCATTGCTGCCTTTCTCAAGGAGAACAGGGGAAGATTACAGGACTGGAGCAGCATTAGCTGCTTCCTGTCCTTTAGGATGTGTCTTTAGCCTACTGTAATCACCATGTTCTGAACAGACTGTGTCTCTTCCCAAGTCCTTCTGCAGGCATTTGCCATCTGTGGACAGCTGCGTGCTGCAACTCCTTCAAGTGTTGGCATTTCCTTAAACAAGGGGCTCTGTGGAAAAGTGTTCATTTTGTTGCAGCTTCCTTTAAAAAAAAGGAATGTTTGGCACATTTCTAACTGAAGCCAAGCAGTTGTTGAACAGAGTGAAAGTTGTTTGATCTTGCTTCTGTTAGACTATGTGCTACCCTGAGCAGAACACATGTAGCAACATGTGACAAGAGCAACACTGGCTTTTGTTTCGTGTGGCAGGCCTACACCGGCAGCTCACTAAGGGATAAATAACATTCTAATTGCAACAGAGCTTGACCCCCGGGCAGAAGTGGAGCTGGCTGCCTTGTGTCACTGCTAAGAGTTTCCATATAGGCAGTTACCCAGCGCAGTTAATGAGCTGTGACCACACACCTCCCCTGAATGTAGTGCACTGCTTGTGTCCCCACAGCTCTGTCACTCCTGTGTGCATCCCAACTTCCTCAGCTCTCCAATCTTCACATCTGTGCCAGTATTCTGCTTACGTGACTATGTGATCATACTTGTTTGCACAGATTTTGGTGTGACTTAAAGTCAGTCGTAGTAATTATTTTGTTTATTTATGAAAAGTCTCTCTTAGGTAGGCATGCAAATTTTTACCTGAGTTTGAGGCATTCTGTTGATCTAATTTTGTCACACTCACCTTAGGATAGTAAGTCTTGCTGAAACCTAAAATAACTTTGCTAAATGATGCAGATGTTTATCTGCTATTTCAGTTCAGGCCTGGTGGTGGTGTTCATCCTCAGTAATGTGTGATTACATATGTGGAGGCTTTCAAATGATCATCAGATCTCTGGTATTTTGAAGGCCTTTTTGTCCAGTTTTGCAGACCACGTTCCTGCATCGTGTTTTGCATGGGAATTTCTATCTTTTTGGGCATAAGGCTTTTGTGTATTTTTGGGGGTTTTTTTTGCAAGTAGGTTAGCAATGAGAAGACACTTAAGGGGCCTGGGAATAGTTTTCTCAGTGGAGCTAGTATGTTCTAATTAATCTTGTTCATGGGGTGTACTTGTATCTCATCAGGCATAGCTAGCAGGTCTGGTTTGGCAAAATTAACTATTCTGCCAAAGCTTTGAAGTCACTAATGTTTTTGTCTCTTCTCTTAATGAACACTATTACACTTTCCATAGTCTGGCTGTGTTTGGCCAGGCTGCAGTGCCAATGAGAACAGGGAAATACATCAGCCATTGTGGATTAGCAGGACCCAGAATCATCTAGGATCCAGGAAAGGCATGATTGAAACTATGAATGCTTAGGAAAAGATGAAGGTTTTAGGAGTAGGTCCTCTGTGAAGGCACACAGGGGCTTTTTTTGGTCTCTGTCCTGAATTGAGTATATGACATTAACTTTCAAGGGATGATAAAATTGAGAGGTCTTTCATTTTACAATCAGTGTTAACTTTTCACTAAGTCTGTTGGAGTGGGCCATGGATGAACTATGAAATTCTTTAGCAAGACAGGCTCAGCTTTTCTACTGTTTTGGTGGAGAAATGGTTCTCATGTAAGGCTTTTGCTGTGGAAGTTCATAAAACTTCCCTGCTGGAAAAGAGCTAAGTGTCTCTGTTTAATTAGCCAAAATACTTTAATCCTCCTGCCAGACAACCTGCAGATAAGCCTTCAAGCAAAGTATGTGTCGAATTTCAGCTGGGAGTAGATGTTTGGAAAAATTAAGAAGATAACGCAAATACTATACATTGTTCTAATACACCAAAAACTTAGTCCCTTCCTCCTCTTACCCTCCAGACCTTCAGTTTGTCTCTCACTTACAGTTTGGATTGTAGTATGTTATTATAGAATTGTTAATTTATTCTCTAGCTGAATTTACACCACTGTGACTCTTAAGTACTTTAATGGGAGCTACTGTTATCTCTTCAACAGAGGAAAGATTCTTTTCCCCCCCAGCCCACCCAAATATTTGAGTTCTTTTAGGGGGGCATCACAGCTGTTCAAATTTCAGTGGGAAGGTGCAGTGCTACAACAATTTGTACTTAATTTCCATAGGAGCTACTTTCTAATGCTAATTTCACGCTTGATAAATACGGTCCCTTGTTGCCTAGGCAGCAAGTTACGGCACAAATGTTCATTACTGCACTACTGGTTAATGAGTCTCTAGTGTTCTGGAGAAATTAGAGCCAGAATTAAGTGGATTTACTCACTTTAATCTTAAGTCACCCCCAGCCTAAGAAACCAATCTGCAAAATGTTTCCAGTTAAACGTGGTACCCGAGTGCAATAGCGACTGAGTAAGCAGAACTTTCAGAAGCGTTCAGTACAGCGCCACCAGAGTAAATGCACACTTCTGTCTTGGCTGTTCTTTTAAAGGTCTGCTGGTTTACAAGGATGTCTTTGCTATGAACAGCAAAATATGTAAAATTCTACACCTGAGATATC
Organism: Parus major; assembly: GCF_001522545.3. NCBI lineage: Eukaryota > Metazoa > Chordata > Aves > Passeriformes > Paridae > Parus > Parus major. Next base: position 21,908,505 of record NC_031775.1, read on the forward strand.
TAGAAATACACTTCTTGTCAACATTTGTAGTCTTCCTTAGCATTGTCTGTCTTGGCCAAGTGAGCCTGACAGTCTCTAAGCAATTTCAGAGTAATGTTTTTGTGTGCTGACAGAGCTTTGCGTCCTGTCATTCCCAAATTTACTGGAAAACAAATTAGGGCATATTTGATTTTATGTCTTGGGGCAACAGTTATATTTTCTGATATGAATGTGTCAAGGTAGCTTTTGCCAGTGACTGGTTTTGCACCAAGTTCTCCATTTCCTTTTTTTTATAGAAGGTCTCATTTGTAAAGCTTTGGTCAAGTTGATTCAGTTCACATGTAATTAAGGCAAGCATTCCTTGGTGTTCAGATGGTCGAGAGTGGGCTCTGCTTGTTGACCTTTTCTTTGGTGACTCAGCATGGAGAACTCAACACTTTCCTGCCAGGCAGAGACCATTGTTAACTTCTATCCTATTATTATTTTTCATTTAAAAGCTATTTTGCTCCTTTGCCTTCAATCCCTGTCATACACATTATTCCAACTGTTAAATAATATGAAAGTTTGTCTTTGGCAGACTGCACATGTCGTCTTGCCTTGAGAAATCAAAGGGGAAGATTACATAACAACTGACAGTGAATTTGGCTCCAGAATGTCATTAAACTAATGAACATTGAATTTTCTTCTTTCCCAGCCACAATATTCTTGAGCTCAAAACCAAAAAGTCTTTTAGTGTGTAACCTAGAGTGCATGTAGGTGAATTGCAAAACTTCAGGAGCTTTCTGATCCTATACTATACACCAGAGCATAATTCTTGGTTTAAGACTAGAAGGGCAACCCAGACATATGGAAATTAGTTATCCCTAATTGAATTAAGAATAACTAAATTTTTAATTTGTTTGTTTGTTTGTTTCTAAAGTTAGAGCTCCCTAAATTTGATGTGAGCTGGTATTTGCTCTTTGAAGGACTCCCATACAGCCTATTTGAATGCAAGAAAACATTGTCTTTATTTGTCCAAAACCTTAAAAAATAAAAGTCTAGGATGAGGAAAGGCTTGGTATGACCACTTATTTATTACATGCTTTTAAAAACTCACTAAGACCTTACAATGAAATTCTGTTGCTGGTATATGCGTTAATTGAAACACAAAGCTTTGGCCTAGAATTGCTAAATTCACCTTTTTTAACATTGGACATCCTTAATGCTTCTGTAAAATGAGAAGAAGGGGAATAATCACTTTCATTCAGTTTAAAAGCATAGTTTTGTATGAAGCAGCAGTCTACTATTTCTTAGAACTTTTCCATTGATATTTATTGAAAGAATATATTTGCACACGGTGCTGGCTTTGTGCTGGGGCTACATCATAGCTCTGTTGTTTGTTTGCTGTGTTGGAAGCACTGTAACTGCTGTAACATCAATGCAGCATTTCAAAAACAAAAGTCAGAATGCATTTTTGTACAAAAAAAAAAATCTTGTGGTGCTCTTTGGGCTCTTCACCTGTTTAAAAGTCTGCAGTGGGCAGAATTTTCCAAATCTGAAGAGGATCTAATAGGATGCATGGGTGTAGATAGCTAGCTGTGTTCAGGATGCTATTTGCTATAATGCACTTGATTACTCCTGCTTAAGAGAAGAAGCTTATTTAAGTCAAAAGTCATGTTGTAATTTTTGTTGTCACCTGTTATGAGAAAGAGAATATTCAGTGCATTTAGAGACTTGTTTTCTTCTTGAATATATGAGAACAAAATTGAGATTCTGGTACTTAAAATGAGCCTGTTTGGAAGCAAGCCACATGCCTGTTATGAATAGCGATGATGCCATGAAACAGGCCCATTAACCCACCAGTTTGAGTAGTCTCTAGTGTAAGAGATTTGGATCTTCATGTTTGTGCATTTCAACACCCCTCATATGAACAGAGTAACTTAGTTTGAAGTGGGGCCCTTGTTACTTAGCTCAGACTTCAGACTTCTCTTACACAGCAGGGAAATCTATTTTGCAAACTAATTAGGAACCCAGAGCAGATGAGGTGCTTGAAACTTGTACACCTACATGTGTTTGTGTACTGGCTAGTGCACCTATCAAGGGCAGATAATGGAAAGTACCAAATAAAGTAGTGATGTCAAAGATAACCAGATTAATTAAAAATAACCGGACACTTCAATATATCAGCTTGAGTAATAAGCCCGATGCAAAAATATAGCCCATATATGAGTCACAACCGTTGTAAGAAGATGTGTATTTGTTTTGATGATAGGGTAATTTTCTTAAAAACATACCATTTTTTCTCTTAAAGCTGTGCCAAATTTTTCAGGGTTCTGGTAGCCATATCTGTTTGCTGATCTCATAGTACCTTCAAATTTGGATTGAGTTTCTTTCCACACAACTTGTCCCCATTCCTGCTTCTCCATCAAGAAACTGTTGTTTTGTGCAGGATCAAGGCAAGTGACTAATGTTCTCTGAAAAATCTATTCAGATTCAGAATCTGCTTAAAATTAAGAGCAAAATAAGCAGCACATGCTCCTTTTGGATAACTTGGTTCTTGCAGTCTTGTGCCTGTGCTGCACAGGCAGAGTGGGTCAAGCTGGAAATTGGAATTACAAATGAAAAATATATGGTCTTATTTACTCACTGTTTAAACCTGTAGTAAATCTTATTTATTGTTCTGCTTGCTTTGTATGCATAGCCTATCCTGCTCAGTATTCAGAGGCAAAAAGTGTATTAGCATTTAATATAAAATACTTCTATCTGGACATAGTGTTCAAGGTGCTTGCTAAGTGTACACAATGTTTTGTTACATGTTCAGGGCGACGGCCTCAGGGTAAACGATTCCAAGTGTGGAAAGCAGCATGCTAGGCTGTGATGGGCTCCTCTGCCAGCACCAGGTTAGTGAGTCTGGGTGGCTGGATGAAGTTGGGTGAAGTCAAAGTCACATCTTGCTATCCTTGCTTTGCTGAGGTGTTCCCAGGCGCACTGTGTGTACAGATGTACACCCCACTGCATCTTCTCTGCCTCCAGGCACCTGTGGTTGCAGGCTTTCCAGAAGCAGATGCAGCATCCTTGTATTTAGCAGCATTCAGCTGACTTATTTTCCTTGAATCCATCCAGTTTATTATTCTTTTAACTCATTTAACTTCATCTTCACACTATCCAGAGACATTCTTATCCATGGCTTAAGTGTATGTGGTTGCCTACCTCCTTGGTTCTTTTGACCTTGCTATCATGCTTTATTTTAAAAACTTGAGAGGTATGGGAGTACATTTGGAAAAGCATTTAGGAAGGCAAGATTTGAAGGTAATCTAAAGTGCTATCTTGGCTCAAGATACGTTCAGCCTTCAGCTAGTACAGTGCCTGCTTCTTTAGACTTCTGTACTAGCCAGCAGGAATACCTTGTTAATCTGTTCTATTACCATCAGATGTAAGGAAATATTATTTTAGAAATAATTGTAAGCTGTGCTTTAAACAAATATCCAAATGTGGGTAGTTTCAGTGTCTTAGGTAAATAGTGACCATCATTGTACTGGTTCAGTCCATGTGTAGTGGACCATTCTTGACTTGTCTGGCTTTCTATTTATTTCCTTCCCCTCCTTTTCCCTCATCTTTTAATATCAGGGTTCGTTAATGGTGTGCATTAATTTAAAAATCCTTCTCCTTGCTTAGTCATGTCTTTTCATTATCTTCCTTGAGGACTTTGTGACTTATTTTCAAAAATGCAGACCAGGGGCATAAGATCATGGTTGAAGGGAGTATGACACAACCTATCACAAGGTTTAGCTATGTATTGTTTGACAGAAGATGGGTTATTTTTATACCAACAGTTACAGAAAGAGCTGAGCTGACTTTCCTTGGGCTAATCTTAAAAACCCAAAATATAGGAGATCCCCGTGCTGAGATTTTCCTGACTGCCACGGGCCTGAAGCTAGCACATCCTGTCTACTTGTGATAATCTGCTGCTCTACTTAGGCTAACAAGCTGCAGGGTCTTGCAGATCTGTCCTGGGTTGAGTTGTCACTGTAGCCTGTTTTCTGCTTTAGACGTGCTCTTTGCTTGTGCCTGATGGATACTTCCAGTCCTATATAGGATCTGCAGCTGGGAGTATGGTGTTGTAGGGTTTGTCTCTTGGCTGGAAGCAGATGGTGATGATAATTTCCCTTAGCCTCTTTCTCCCAAGACTTTGTGTCTTGGTGTAGTTTTCTGACGAACTTCAAAGTGATGACAAGTTTAATAATTTATGGTTGTTTTCAGTTTCCAAAGGACCTTCCCCTACTTCCCATCTTGTAGATCTAAGAGTAAACTTTCTGTGGGTGTTATCAAGTTCATTGGTCTCTTGCCTTGCCTGGCACCATTCTACGTTTTTCAGAGTGATGCTTGGTAGCTTTGAAACCAGAGCAAGCTCTTGCTGATCATTTTTGCTGTGTTGTTTTTTGTGGGTTTTTTGGTTGGTTTTTTTTTTTTTTTTTTACCCAAGGTGCATTATAGTCAGGGCAACTCAAATGATGTCTCATCTTTCTATCTGGAAATACTGTTCTGGTGAAAGTTGACACTGTCTGTTTTATCTAGGTTTTCTGAAGAAACACATTCTATCCATTATGAATGTCTGCTTCTTTTTTTCCTTTCCTTTTTTTTTTTTTTTTAAGGTATACTATGCTCTTTGTGCTTTTATTGCTCACCTTCTCTAGTGTTGTCCCTAAATGATATGGGCAGTCCCAGGGTACTTTGACCTCTGAGCAACCTTTGCCTTCTCTGTGGATTTTGAATGTGTTCTTTGTAGTAATTCTGCTGTTAGGATGTTATTTCATCCTCTGGCAGCTACTGCAACATTAAGTATGTAAACTTCTTTTACAGTCAGAGGCACATGGGTGCTGGAGGCAGAAAGGAGAGGTCTCAGGTGCATGTAAGGGAAAGGTGATGCTTGCCTGTGCATAAGCCAGGTTATGTTTCAGTAGGAAAACTTGCCTTGGACCAGATAAGTTCTGTTATCTCTTGGGCTATTTCTGAGGCAGCATCAGACCACAGTACCTTTCTAGGTGCATGTTGTTTTCAGGCAATTGAGAGGTCCCCTGATTTGATGTGTGTACTTGTTCTGCTGCTGCTGGATTCACTCCCTGGCGTCTGAGAGCTGCACCGGAGGGATTGAGAAAGTCAAACCATCTGTGAGGGCATCTTTGTGTTTATTACAGGAGCAGGGGTTGGTTACCCTAGAATAAAGCATTGTGCTGTAAAGGTACAGGATGCAGGGTAATGCCTGCCTTGACTCCTCAGGATGCAGTCTCAGTGGTCTGGGGAGAGGTCAGTAATATTTGACACCATAGCTACAAGGAGACTTTTTGGGAGCAATGGTTTTCATAATTAGGGATGATGGAAGGCCATGAAGATTGGTCATGTGAGAAAAGAGAGCAGACAAGCAAAGATGAGGACACTGCATTCAGTTAAATAGAAGAGAAATGAAGGTGTCTGAATTGCTCAGCTGCTTTCTGGCTCTGTTTAGCTTCTCTCTGTAGCCTCATGTAGCTGGGGGGAGAGAAGGTGTCAGGACAGCCTGTTGTCTTGTATGGAGCTGTAAGGTGGTTTCATTTGTCTCATTCAGAGTCCAATGATAGCTGGAGTGAGATGCACAGCAAGCCTCCTTCTCTTCTGTGCTTCAATGCAGGGACACCCAGGTCTGTGCTCTGTCTGGGTTAAATGTGCATTACAAGGGACACCTTTCAGTATTAGCAAGATTTCACTTTGCACAAAGGGTCATGTGCATGTAACTCACCTAGGCTCTGAACCTCACATGGCATCTAGCCTGGCTTCACTGTGCCTCAGATCTTGCAAGCATGATTTTTTGTTGATAATACTAGGCTTGAAAGATGTCTGGAGCAGACTTTCTTTAGTGACTATTTTTTCAAGAAAATACAGACTGGACTATGACCAACCTTCTCATTCTGGTAATTCCATTTCCAGAAGTAGGCTGGGATGAATGTGTGCCTTGTCCAGTTCCTCCTCTCTTCTGCAGGGAGAAACTCTGTTTGAGGGGGAGGGCATGGGGTTGCTGGAGCTTGTTAACTTCATGGGGTGAGGATCTGACCTCATTGCTATCTCATCGTGGGGGAAAAAAAAAATACAGCAAATTTAGTTACCCTCTGGAAGGAAATTGGATTTTGCTGTCTAGAACTGTGCTGAGGTTGTGGCATCTGCCAAATAAGCTAAGGATAACTAATGAACTTGAGCAGAAACCTGACTTCAGGAGCTGCAGCAGCACTTCCTGCATTTTACTGTTAATATCAGATTGCTTTTTGCAGCTTTTTTCTTTTAGGGGTCTTGTTCCCATTTCTATTCTACCTCCTACACCTTCCGTTTTTCCTTGCATTTTCTGTTCTCTAACACTTCCCTTTATGTGCTGTTGTTAGGTGTTTTTCAGTTAGCCAGTGCCTTATTTCTGTCTTGTGAACGTGTTCCTCTCTGCATGTTGCCTGTGTCTGTGTGCCTTTTATGCTGTGCAGTGCTGATAACAGTGGGACAGGCAGAAAAAAACAACTCTGGAGCTGTAACTGTGGTGGTTAAAAAGCTGAGACCTCAGGTTCTCCTAACGTAGCAGCCAGGTGGGTATCCATCCCTCCCTCCATTATCCTGGTCCAAGACATCCCCTTCACCCCCCATGCCCAGTGCAGCTGTGATCCAGTGGGTGAGCAGGGCTGTGTGATGCTGCAGGGGGGAGCTCCTGTGGCAGCTGTTGTGTGGCCAAATGCACAGAAATCTAGCTTGGCAGAAGAGTAAAACCTTGGCATCTTAGAAGGATCACAGTCCCAGTTTAGGGGCTACAGGTATGTTCTATAGCACAAGAATTTAACAATAATGACTAGAAATCCCTGAAATATGTAATTTTGCCTATAATTGCTTGTGGTTCCTCTAGCTTTTGTGGAGAACCTCCATTTGACAGCAGCTGTTTTCTATGGAGAAGTGCTTGTGTGTATTCAGGAAGAGCATCTCCTGCTGCAAGCTCTCTACTGGTTTTAATCACCTGAATCATTCGGGATTTCAGTGGGAAAAGTCTCCAACAGTGTTTGTGCTATCTGTAAGTGGTCTTATGAGCTCAGATATCTCGGGAGATAGGGGAAGCATGGCAAGAGCAGCAGAGCTGTCTTGGGAGGCTGCTCACTCCTCTTCCCTGCTGCCTTGGTGCTGCTGCAGTGACACAGGCACATGCTGACACAGAACTGGTGGCCAAATGCTTCTTTCCCTTGCTCCAGTATTAATCAGCTGTAAAGTTGTGGCTGCAGACCACAGTCCCTGTCCCAGCTTGATCAGTGGACGCCTTTCAGGGAGGGACTGCTAGAAAAGAGATAAAAACAGTTACAGGGAAGAGGCATGGAGAAAAATTCTTGTGCTTTCCTGTTTCCTCAAGGTTTGTGGCTGTCTGGACCCACAAGCCACCAAATGGAAATGTTCCCAATCTGCTGAATCCCTTTAGGAGAGGAGAAAAAGAAGAGATGGCTTCTTTCCATGTTGAATGGGTACCCATGGCTTGGGAGTGCTGCTGTGTCCCAGAGATGGAAACCTGAGCAGTGCCTATCCAGCTTGCCTTCCTGCTGCCAATGGGAAGGGAGTTTGGCCTGTGAATAATAGCACTAGAGTCACTTTATTTAAAAAAAAAAATAAAAAAATAGTTGAGGTTTTTTAAATGCCAATTTTCTGTTAGTTTCCAGCTAATTGCTTTCTACAGTATTCTTGTTGTTAGCTGGGAAAGATTGGAAGAAAAACTTCTGACTCCCTCCTCTAAGCATCTTGGTCTGGAATTGCTTAAGTAGTTTTGGTGCTACAGTTTCCAAACTGCAAAATTAGGTTTATCCTCATTGTCACGAGTCCTCTATTTTATTGAATGCCATTTGTTTTTGTCATGTAAAAACCAAATCACTGTTCAGTTTAAATGAAATACAGGAGATAAACAGCACAGATGGTGGCATAAGTCAGGTCTTGGACTAGCTGAATTTTAAATGTTACAGAGATACAGTTTGAAAAGTTTTCATAATAGATAAATAAATAGAAATCCCACTCACTGGTGACTTACTGCATCTGATCAAACATTGCTGATCAGAGTGTAAAAATGGTGAATATCCAAAGGACCTGCCCAAGTTGTGTTCTGGCTGCTCTGTCATCCTCTTGTACTCTGGCATGTTGAGTGCCATATTTGGACCCCGTGTCCTATAGGGGATACACTGCACTCTCTGGAGCTGTGGTTTTGCATGTGGGGAAAGATGTGCTGGAAGGACAGGTGAGGGTTTGTGTGCTTTACTGTCATTTTTCCTTCACAATAGGCATTTAGATGAGTGCTTACAAGTGTTCAGAAAAGGCATAGAGGACCATCAATGGCAGTTGCATGGGATGGATGTGAAGTGGAGAGCATTAAAAGCTTGATCTGGTGAATATTCTAATGAAACTGCCATCTTTGACCTCCATGCAATAAATATTTGATGTGAGCAGCACCTTATACTTTAAGGTTACCAGTTTCCATTTCTCTGTGGTGTTGAGTGGCTGTCCTGTGACAGTCACTGTAACCATACAACATGTCAATTCCTAACTCCTTAGGCTTGCTGCGTGCAAGAGTGAGTGTTTGAGTGGGCTCTCTGGTTGTGCCCAGGGCTGGATTTGACTGGTCTCTGGAGGAACAGCATGACCTGGTGCTTACACCCCTGTCAGGGGGAATAGGAGCATGTCCTGCAGGAGGTGGTGCTGAGGCAGAGACTTGAGCTTCAGTCCTGCCATCCTTTTGTCTGTGAACCTTGTCCCTAGTTATAACCTGAAAGCCATAATGTGAAAAGGCAGTGTAATCAGCCTTTTTTGTCCTGGTCTGTGCCTGACAGATTGAAGTTAAGGTATGGGTAAATGGGAAACAATCTCTGCAGCTGGGTTCTGATGCTGTCAGACATGTTTATACTCACTGTGGTTCTTTCTCAGAGCTTCCAGTAAGTGCAATATTGGAGGCTCCTTTAAGCCTTAAAATAAAACCTTGACTTAAGGGAAAAAGTTTGCATCCTAATTGCATTTTCTGGTATGTCTCAGCAATAAATATGCTAGAGACTGCTCTCCCAGTGTTCAGGGCACACAGCAGCTCCAAACTGCCTCCTTCAGCCTTGGTGACTCATGCAGAGAGGCCAATTCCCAAGATTTGAACCTCTTTATGTCCTTAAAAGCCCCTTAGGTCAGTGGCCACCCACGCAATCCAGTAGCCAAATGAAAATTGAATGCGTTATGAAAAGATTATGTTGTTGAAAGGCCAACAGCAGACCAAGGGGTTTCTTGGAAATGTGTTTCATACCTGTTCCATTAGTAGCCTCTCTTCTTAACCTTCTCAGGACTCTGAAATTCAGACCAAAAAAGGAGCACAGTGTTCCAAGACAATTAAGGACATTGAGCAATACTGATTGCTGGTATATGCTACTGTCTCTCTGGAGATCTTTTTGATCATGTTAAAGAGGTAGGAATTTTTTTAATCAGCTTTATTTCTTTGTAAATCTTCAGACTTAATTCTTTTTTCTCTGCCAGTCTAATTGCAAAAATAACAACAGCTATTTTGATGGATCCTGCATGATTCTTCTGCTCCAGGTAGTCTGAGCCTCTCTGATATTTTGAAAGTACTCTGAATATATAATTGCAGGATTGAAGAAAATTCAGTACACAAAATGGAATATGGAAATGGGTCCATAGTTTGATAACTGGTGGTTCATTTGGGAGGCAATGGAGAGCAGGCAGTTGCCTACAGGAATTATGGGCTTGGGTTGCATCCAAGAAGATGCTAAATCTTTGCTGTTCAGGAAGGGGGTGGTGGCAGAGGAGTGATACATGTTGGCATATGGAGCTTAGTGAAGTAACGTAGGGATTTTTGATAATGGCTGGAAGAATAGCCTGCAGGGTGTTCTTGGTAGCTATTTTGACTCGTAACTTTTTGCTGGTTCACTGCTCATGTTCACTCTTCTTCCCCATCTCAGAATGTTTATGTTTGTAAAATATTTCTATATTCCTACCTTAATGCTGTCCTACTGTTTTTCACATTTTGGGGTTTGTCTTATCTGCCCACTGCAATGCTATAACATAGAATTATTCTGTACAGCTTGCTGCTCTACGTGATACTTCTTCATTTCATTCTTTGTTGGCTGCAGCAAATTTTTGTGAGTGTTGTCCTGACTGTTTGGTTGTTTTTTGTTTGTTTGTTTGTCCCTTTTTTTTTCTCAAGAAATCTTTAAACGTGTTCCTGACAGCTTTTCACAGAATTATAGAATGCCCTGGGTTGGAAGAGAACTAAAGATCATCTAGTTCCAACCCCTCTGTTACAGACAGGGATACTTTTCACTAGACCAGGCTGCTCAGAGCTCCATCCAGCTTTGAACACTTCCAGGAATGGGGCATCTGCAGCTTCTCTGGGCAACCTGTTCCACTGTCACCACCCTCACAGTAAAGACTTTTCCCCTAATATCTAATCGAAACCTACTGTGTTTGAGTTTGAAGCCATTTTCCCTTGCCCTGTTACCCCAGGCCCTTGTAAATACTCCCTCTCCATCTTTCTTTTGGGCTCCCTTCAGGTCCTGGAAGGCTGCAGTTAGGTCACTCTGAAGCCTTCTCTCTTCCAGGCTGAATAATCCCAATTCTCTCAGCCTTTCCTCCTAGGAGATGTGCTTCATTACTCTTGCTTCATTACTCTGATCATCTCAGTGGCCTCCTCTAGACCTGCTCCAGCATGGTCCATGTCCTTCCTGTGTTGGGAACCCAGAGCTGGATGCAGCACTGCAGGTGGGGTCTTACCAGAGTGGAGTAGAGGTACAGGATCCCCTCTATGGTGCTTTGGATGCATGGACATGGTTTCTGGGCTGTGAGTTCCCATGGCTGGCTCATGTCCAGCCTCTCACCCACCAGCACCCCCAGGTCCTCCTGGGCAGGGCTGCTCCCCATCTGTTCATCCCCCATCCTGGACTAATGCTAGGGCTTGCTCTGACTCAGGTGCAGCACCTTATAGTTGATATTTTTAAACTTCTTGAGGTTGCTATGGGCCCAGTTCTCGAGCTTCTGTGCCAGCCCCTGTGGATGGCATCCTGTCCTTCAGGTGTGTCAACTGCACCTCTCAGCTTGGTGTCATCTGCAAGTTTGCTGAGGGTGCTCTTGATCCCTTCATCTGTGCCATTAATGAAGATATTAAATAGCACTGGTACCAATACAGACCCCTGGGAGACACCGCTTGCCACTGATGTCCATCGGGACTCTGAGCTGTTGGTCGTGTCCTCTTCTGTAACGTTCCTTTGTGGAATAGCAACCTGTTCTGGTTAGTTTTGACACGTCAGAGGCAAAACCTTGCTGTTTTTCTGGGAAGTCTGCTGATAGGGTGAGGCTGTTTGCTAGTGAACAGCCCAGCTGGACACAGGCTCTGCAGGCAGGAATTAACAGTGTTCATTTAACAGTGTTAAAGATCACTTTCCTTTACTGAATATCTCATACTGCTTCTGACTGCTGCATCTTTCAGAAGGAGGATGAAACCCATTCTGCTCTGAAGGGTAATGGGTTTGATCTGTAAATAGCAAATTCAGGGGATTAGTGGATGGGTTAAATCCCACTACTCAGCCCAATCACCTCTAATCTTATTACAGTGCTCAGCTGATTAAAATAAATGGTGATTCTAATGGGGCTACAGCTTTACCTAACCCATTTCCAGGTCTTCATGGACACAGTTTTGGAAGGTGCTCTGTGCTGTGTGATTCACTTTGTTGCCCTGTACTTTACCCAGTTGAACCTTTCAAGAAGTTAGTGTGTAAGCATCACTAATAATAGTATTTAATTGACTGCAACAGTGCTTGGATTTTACCCTCCTACTTTCCTGTAATAAAATCCTTGTTAATCAGAATATGTTCCCATGGTTTCTCTTGTATGTTTAAAATCCTTGAAAAAAGGAAGAGGAAGTGAGTATATTTGTTATGGGGGAGAAACTTGCTGGCTTGCCCAAAATCAGTGCATCTAGAAGATTAATACATTTAAATAGCAAAAGAAAAACTGCCTGTGTTTACCCTTTCTTGTATTACTAATGACCCTGGGATAGACTGATCCGGTTGGTGCCACGTCCATCAGGAGAAAGTCCCAATGCTCAATAGTGCAGTGGATGTGACAGCCTGTTAGTGCCATGTGTCCATCATTAGCTGGGTACAAATATCCCTTGCATAGGCTGGAAGCTTTCAAGCACCTCTGCAGCCTTGAGGGTTTTCTCGGTTTTGTTACTTCTCCTGCAAGCTTGTGAATGCTGCTCAGTGAAGGTCTGTGCTCAGATAAATTGGTATTGGTGCACTGAGAGGACAGACGAACATGGGTCTGGAGGAGACTTATGTGGGATCATGGAAGCACAGAATGATTTGGGTTGGAAGGGACTTTAAAAATCATTCTGCTCCAAAACCCTTGCCATGGGCAGGGTCACCTTCCACTACACCAGGTTGCTTCAGCCTGGTCTTAAACACTTCCAGTGATAGGGTATCCATAACTTCTCTGGACAGCCTTCTTCCAGTGCCTTGACACCCTCTGAGTAAAGAATTTCTTCCTAACATCTAAAGTAAATCTCTCCTCCTTTAGTTTTAAACCATTCCCCTTATCCTATCGTTGTCTGCTTGTGTAGAAAGCCTCTCTGTCCTTTTTTTTATAAGCCCATTGTAAGTACTGGAAGGCCTCAATGAGGTGTCCCTAGAACCTTCTATTCTCCATGCTGAACAACCCCAGTGATGATGAGTCATCTGCAGAGTGGAAAGAATTAGGATCCCCTGACTCCTAGGCTTGATTCCAATTGTTGGACCATTCACTCATCATTTTTGTATGGTTCAAGGCTGGGTTCATACATGCAGTCACTTTAATGCTGTAGAGCTCATCTGTTTGGGAATTTTACTATGACTGATATCCACTTCCCACTTAATTTCAAAAAAAATGCTCATAGAATTACACATTCCAGTCTTTGTAGCCAGAGCTTGGTTTCCTGAAAGCTGCCTGGCTGCTGGGAACAGGGATCCATGTGCTGCCCAGCCCTTCAGGAGTGGGAAAGGACTCTTTCCTGAGTCAGAGCTTCTCTGGGGTTGTGTAAAAATTAAATTCTCTGATTTTTAGGGACCATCACTTGTGATGCAGGAGAAAAACCTACATTTTTCAACAAAAAGGCCCTGAAAATCTCTCAAGGGTTAGTACTATACCCTCAGTATTGGATATTACTCTCTTGCAATCATATTCCTGGAATGCTCTGCCACCTTTTGGCCCCACTAAGACTCTTCATTTCAGTGTTGAGAGCTGAGGGTAACAGAAGAGGTATTAAACATACTTTCAAGGTGGGTGAGACTAAAATAGAACCTTTTCTGCCCTTCCTTTTCACCCTGAGGAACCCAGCCCTCTTTGAGAGATCAGGTAAGTCAATGTCTGTCCTGTTCTCTGAAACTGCTGCTGGAGAGACACCGAGGGTGTTGGATGCCATCTTCTCATCTTTCATTCTATATCAAATGTTTTCGGTGTTGTAAATCGCTGCTACCTTCTCCACATCACCGTTGCCCATTACCTCTGTGCCCTTCTTGAAGTGGGCTGTCTGTCCATCTGTGTGTAGCTGTGCCTCATATTCCTTCTGCAGCAGAACTGAATGGGGCATGTTAGAATTTTGGGGTTTTTATGCCCTTTAACTTGTCTCAATTCATACGGATGCTGAATCTTACCAGTCACGGTGTGTGCCCAGCAGTTGTGTCTGTGTGTATGCCCATATGTTGTATGTGTTCTTACATATACACTAAATGTGTTTACCTGAAGGGTTAAACATTTCTTTGTGAAGTTAAAAAGTAATTCAGTGCAAGAATTACTGCCATCTTCCACCTTTGCATAGCCTAAATTCCCCAGGCCTTGAGGAGCAAGTAGCTTTAGAAGAAAGCTGATAAAGAAGAATCAGTTTTCCAGTGATATAACTAACTCTTGCCTTGCTCTGTGCAGTGATAGTGTTGTGGAGAAGCTGCTGGTGAAGCGAGTTTTAGGGCACTGCAGTCAAAATTATGACAGTCAGGTGTAAAAGTGACCCTTTCCATACACCTAAGTTGTGTTTGAACTTGGATTTCTCAATTCCAAGGAGATGTCTGTTGCAAACCTTAGATGAGGACCCTGGACAACTTTGCTATTTCCCTTGTACCTTAGAAGATTATATTAATCAAAGGATTTGGTGGCAGAACTCATTTTTTTGCCAGCTGCTAATTGCTGAGTACTTTGGAGCAGTGATTGCAGGGAGCTGTTGCCCACTGTGGTTTCTCAATTGTTTCTCCCAGTTGACGTAAAATTAACCAAGAGACTGAGAAAGAGGGCAGCATACTTGGGAGAGAAGGGGGAATTATGCAAAAACCTGGCAGATTTTCTAGAGAAGAGGGATCAAACTAAGGAGCTTTATCAACACGAAGTAGTGTTGGGGTCACTGACCTCTGCCAAGATATATGCCAAGTCTGTGGCTGGCTGGCTGCCTGTGGTATTGTTCTGATGGATTTTTCTATATAAAGCACTTTTTCATTAAATAATGTTTGTATTGCATTCACAGCAGGCTGCATAAATATCTATTATTAAAAAAAAATTGAAACTCAAATCTTTCATATTGTACTTAGTGGGATTTTTGATTGTGATCCAACCTATTCAAATAGTGGTAGCTATCTTAATGAGACCTACACTCATTAAATAGTCCATGTATCCTGCTGACGTTTAAAGTCATTGGCTGAATTGATACAGGTCACTGGCTGAATGCTCAGAACTTGTTTGAAGTAGTAAAGCAACTTTAGGTGACATGACATCATAGGAAAGTATATAAAGGAATAGAGAGAGGCTATTTTGATTTCTGAATTTTAGTGACCAAATGAAATCAAGTTGGTAATTGAAAAAGCAGGGTAAAAAAGTAAGTTCATGCATGAATAAAAAAGTAGGATTGAGATGATGGTATCTGCTAGTTCCAAGAGCATGATTATCTTATGCTTCAGACAAGTTCACTTCCTTCCCTGCAGACAAAATCTCCTCTTTGATGCAACCATTTTAAAATGTAAATAATGTCCAGGTGAATTTAAACATTTAAAGGCTATTTATCTGATGTAGCTAAAATGAATTATTAAAATAAGCTTAAATGCTATCATCTTTTGCATATAAATTCAAGTTTGCTTTCTTTCTAGTTTCATACAAATTTTAAGTTTAAAAAGCCCAAACACCTAACGTCATTTCATAACACAGGAAAAAGTCAGGAGAAGTAAGATGTGCTTAATTTGTTCCTTAAACAGATGTGTTTTGTGTGATCACTGAACCATCTGGTTCAGGACACTGGGGCAGAGAGGGATGGTTGCTCAGCCTGGCTGTCTCTGTTGTTAAATCTGAAACCACAGCCACGGGTCTCCCAGTAATTTTAAAGATCCAGGATGTTTGGATTTTTTTAACACCACCCAGGCTGGAAACAAATACTGTGCATCTATGGCAGAGAACCTAGTTTTCTGTCTGAACAATCTGTGTTTCTTTACTTTGAGGGGAATGGAGTTTCAGTTTCTGGGGCTCTTAATAGGAATTTACATTCTAAGTTAGATTTTCTTTTTCCGTGTCTGAAGTTCTACCTGATTAGAGTGGCTGATGCCTCTTGAGCTGCTGAAGGCCGACCCACTGCTTTGTAGTCTTTGAATGCAGCTCTGAAATCCCAGCTTTAAAACAGTATAAATCATTTTTCTCAAACTGTAACAGTTCACAAAGTATCTGCTAAAATCTTGATCTCCTCAAACTGTGAAGCCAAAGAGGAACAAGATGCTGTGTAACATTTATTTGAAGGACTGATATGTTTTTTTACATGACCTGAAGCATTTTAAGTGATCCTGAAGAACAGTATTTCTTTTCCAAGTTTCTCCTACATCTCTGAGGAGAACTGTCCAGACAATCTCTTCTGTTGTTTCTCTTTGCAGGGAGGATGCACATGGAAACTGTGGTTCCAGACTGGGTTGTTCCTGCTTGCTGTGTTTTGGTTCTCAGTGGATTAGAGGAATGCTGGATTGTAGAACGTGGGATTACTGTGTGTGTGCCTTGAAGGAATGTTTGTGCTCTGTTAATGCATGTTTACATCTTGCAGAGTGAGCTGCTGGCTTTTTTGGCTGTAGATATCCATGTTTCTTGCTGGGATATGATACCTGGAAGACCCCAAACAAAAAAGCCACACTAATACTTGGAAATCTTTGAATCTGTTCAATCTCCTTTGGGGTCTTCGCTTGCAAATTTGGGGGTGTTTGCATTAGAATAATGAGTTGGAACCAAAGCCTAAACTACTGCTGTTATTCCACAGGAGATGTATAAGTAGAACTTTCTTTCTCCTCACTGGCCATTGACCAGATGCTGCTGCTGTGTAGGAGCCTGTAAGGAATGTATCTTTGCTCTCTTACCTGTTGTTCTTGACTTAATTCAAGCCTGTAACAAACCTGTAAGTTCCTTTCTTTTCTTTACTTGCTGCCTCTTCATTCAAAATTCTTTTGTCTATGAAAACAAATATGGCCAGAGGCACAAGTATAAGTGCCCTTAAATAATTTTCTTTCCTGGTGAGACCAAAGCAACATGTCCATGCAAAAGGACATGCCAGCTCGTGTCCTTTTCCTACTCCTTTTCCTGTGTGCTGTCAGACCCACAGCACTCTGCTTTGTCATGGGGTAAGAATGTGTAGAGGTCAGTCACTGCATCCCAGCTGAGGAGCAGGGGACTTCCAGCTCTGGGAACACAGCTTCCTTAGGCACTCTAACACGCCTTTAGTAATCCGCTCATTAAACTCAGGGAGCGCAAGTACATGGTGGGATTTTGACATGTAAGACTGATGTAACAAAATTCACAAATAAATGGCCATTCCTGTGGTCAGTGGTGTATTTAACTACTGAAAAGATAGCCTATTAGCAGGAGAAAATGGGGTTTGGAATTATAATATTCTTCCAAATCTTTTTTTGCAATGTGTGTACTTCCTCCCTATTCTGGCTGATTCCACACTGGAATTTTTTTACTGAGAGCATTGGTTGGTGAGTGCTTATGTTGTTTCAAA
Source organism: Parus major (assembly GCF_001522545.3). NCBI lineage: Eukaryota > Metazoa > Chordata > Aves > Passeriformes > Paridae > Parus > Parus major. The sequence continues at coordinate 21,925,525 of NC_031775.1, forward strand.
TATGTATCTGTACAGTAAGTCAATACACCTGCTGGGCAAAAATGAGCCCATGTTTATCTCTTAATTTTAATGAAACATAGACTGGTAATTTAAAGAACTTTCATGATTGAAGACAACACAGAAAATTCTGCTGATAAAGACTGCTTGCTGCTGAAAGCCTGCCTTGTAGCACCAGATTAATTTCTCACTGATATCCCTGTTCAGGTGTTTTGGAAATGCTGCAGAACTGATAACTGGTGAAGTTTAGTGATGAAAACTCTTTTTCCATTTCACATAAAAATCTCATTTTCCAAGCTTCCCAATAAATCTTGAACATTCCCCAGATCTGTGAAAATGACGGATCCCATCAGTCGAATGAAAACATTAGCTAATAAAATCGGATTAAAGTTGATTTAAAACAGGACCCTGTAATTAGGAAATTCTTGCAAAGTTGTGTGAACTTGTCATTATAACATCCTCAGGCTACAAGCAGGGTTTGACAGCCCTGCTGGGACAGAATTTGAAGTTGTTAAGCTTTATTAAAACACTTGTTTTTCTGACAGCTCAACAAATTGCATCCATAAAAGGCAGCATGTAAAGATAGATATTGTGGACTGTCCATGCCTGACTGTGATCTGCTTGGCATTGTTTTTTTTTGATCGCCTGTTACATAATCCCTGTTTGAAGCTCATTCCCCTCTGGGCATGGAAGGAAGAGCGCTGCTTTTGTATTCCAAGGTACCCTTTTGCTTCCAAGGAGACAAACTACTCATGGGATAAAGCCACCTGTCAGTTGGGAAGTACTGCTTGACTATTGCCCAGTGTCTTTCTCTAGATGGAATTAAAAGAATATCAAAGAAAAGTCAGGAGATGCAAACATCTATTTTCATAAACCTATTGCAGCTGGAATTAGAATGTAGTCACCCATAGGTACTTGGAGCAGACATCATGCCATTAATTTATTCCTCCTCTCAATATTAAGAGTTCTTACAAAGAAATAAAAAGGCCAAGGTTAGTAATGACAAGTTCTTCATTTTAAAAAAAGCATAAGAAAAGAAACCTCAGTGACGTAAAATTCTTTCAGAGCTGATGTAGAGCCCCCACTGTTAAAATGAAGGTCTTAATGCAGCTTTAATGGAGCAGAAAGCATTCTTTAAGAGTAGTTTTGAGTAAGAAGATCAATGCCAAATGCATTATTGGACTTTATGAGCTGCTTGAATCTTTGAGGCGCTCTGGAAGGGAAAAGCATGATACAAGGTTAGTCAAAATTACTTTAGAAAGTGCTGCATTGCTGAAATGTGTTCATTATGTTCCTCAGCCTCCCCTTAAAATTCTTGGTGCTTTACATTCCAAGGATGCAATGGCTTGGTTTGGGTTTCTTTTTATGGGCTGTGGGAAGGTGTGTTGCAAGTTACAACAGGATTTATTTTGGATGTCAATGGAAGGGTATATCCTGTAATGGTGCTGTCACCTTTTGGCACAGGAGGTCAGGGCTTGGGGCTGACCAGTGTACTCAACATGCAAATAACAGCAGTGAGAATGAACTGGGGAGAACACATTTATAGCCCCAGTGAGCTCCCTCTCTCTAGATTCTTTTGTTAAATAAAAATGCTGTTTTCAGTCTATTGCATGATTCAGATCTCAAGCCTGGACTCAACAGATCCTAGTACCATCTGTTGTCAAGACACCTCTTGATGGCAAGAGCGAGACAAGACACCTGCCCCAGTAGTCTGTATTTCTGTCAGCTTGTTTATACCAATATCACTGTCTCTAGGCTCTAAACTGAGTCAGGGAGTAGAACTGGATTAAAAAAATTATCCCCCTCTAATATTTGAGTGTTGTTCATTCCCCATGCCCCGCCCACAGCCGCAGGTACAGGAGCAGCAACAGGGTCATTGACACTCTTCTTGCCAGGAAAGCTGATATGCAGAGCACTTCTGTCTCATTAAATGACATAGACTCTATTGATGCCTGTCACTCACTGCACAATCCTTCACTTCTGAATTTTAAAGTGTAAATCTTTGCTGTCACAGCTAAAGGATGAGGGGTGAAAGAGAGAAGCAAACTCTTACAGCTTCAGCAATGATGCAGCCCTGCGGGAGGCAATCAGGCCGTCACTGTATGTCACAGTGGGTCTTCTGTACTGGGTCACATCACCCTTAGACATCTGGAAAGAGCTGGGTTGGTGAGCAGGTGGTAGTGGTTCATGCACATATGCTGTTCCCTGGTCCAGGCTCCTGGAAGTGACATTTCTTCATCCTTAGCTCCTTTTCCTTAGTTCACTTTCTCAAAGGGAAAACTGCAGCGTAAGAATTACCTCAGAGGCAGTTGTGAAAGTGGCTATGATGTGCTGAGGGAGGTGGAAGAGGCAGCAAGGACAGGGCTTACAGGAGTAACAGATTTGTTGCTCTCTGGTAACTAAATGGGGTGGGAAAGATACTGTAGAGTGTGATTCTGAACACTGTAAAACCCCTGACAGATAAAGAACTAAGGGCTGCTCTGTTTAGAGCCACTGATGGACAGAATGTGCTAAGCCAGCTTCATAGAGCTTTTGTGAAGGAAAGCTGGGTCTTACAAGCAAGAAAGTATTAGTAGTGAGCAGCAGCAGGATAAGAGATTGCTTATATGGCTCTGTGACTAGTTAAAGCATCAGAGGTAAAGATGAAATTATTTGTTTTCTTAATGAAGAAGAGGCGTTAGTGCAGTTTCCTGTTTGTTTGAGCTGAGAATTTTAATCCAATCAGGTGCAATAAAAACCACAATCAGACAGACTTGCAGAAGGACTTTGTGATGGTGAGTGTTAAACTGTAGGGTTAAATACCTTGAGGGAAAATGTAGAGTCAGAAACAAATAAATGTGAGATCTGAGTCGGTGATGTATAGGAGCTGAGAGAGTTGGACTCTGGAGTTACTAGAAAGGTAGGCATGGGCTCTGGTGAGAGGGAATTGGTCTTGCAACGCAGTAGGTACTTAGAGAAATCTTGGAAATGGCCCAGTTTCTGAGGGGAGTTTAGGCTTAAATCTGGGGTGGCACTGCTATTCAGTAAATCCCAATGCCAGCAGGGAGTAGAGGGGCCCCTGCTGAGACTGCAGTCGGTGCATAGGCATTGACAAGCACATGGGGGAAAGTGAACCCTTTGAATAAACTGGTCTGCAAGCTTGGTGTCTTCCCCAGAGTTCAGTAAAGAAACAGCTTTCTGCAGCTTTGCATTCAGTTGTTAATTTACATGAGGCCATCTTCTAACCACTCAGGGCCACGAGAATGCTCTTTACATTAAAGAGACACAGGTTTTTTGATATAAGCGGAATTAACAGGTTTTGTACTTGATGGCTTCTGAGAAATGACTTTCATATCTAAGGGGAGAATCCAGAGTGCTTCCAGCTCCATCACTCCAAGAATCTGTTAACCATTTATGACTCTCAGACAGCTGTAGCTGGTGATCCTGCCTGCTTCCTTTGGATTACCAGTGTGAATGAGGGGATGGAGAAATAAGGGAATTTAAAGCTTGCCTTGTTTAGCCTAGCTAAACAAAGGATAAAAATCAATATATTTGTTCTCTCTAAAGAATAAGAGGGCTAGACCTGTGAGAAGAGAAGAGCCAAATAAAGAACAATATTGGAGCAAGAATGAGTTGGTCTAAAATGGCTATGGATGTATTTCTGCTGGAAGCACAGGGAAGGTTCTTTCACCCTTACAGCAGTCAGGTCTGGAATGGCATGGCAATCAGTCATGGGAGCAAGATCACAGCAAGATGGTGCTTATAAAAGGGGCTGTAAAACAATTTGTCTATAGCAAATTCCACATAACAACTCATCCATTCCTGCTACTGTGTGAAAAGGTAAGATAAAAGTTGTAAATAAATTAGTGTTTACACCAATGTTATCACCTTGGAAAATGGGGAGTAGAAAATTGTTTTTGCTGAGGGAGTGAGCTGCATACCCTGTTAAACCTCCCAGATAAACACAACCTCATTAGAGCTATGCTTGGCTGCTTTTTCATTTGTGGCGTTTGTGATTAAATGCTTAGGAAGACAAGACTCATTTAGTATTCCCTGGTGAGCATTTGGTTCAGGCATTATGATTTTGATGGAAAAGCAGCTGTTGACCAACAGTGAATATAGCTGTGTTGCAAAAGAGCGAGCTGATCACAAGCAGTGGATAACAAACTGAAAGAAGAGGATAAGCTCCTATCACTCCTACCAAAGAGGAGCTGAGAAATACTCTCACTTCCTCCTCCTTTACTACCTACTCATAAGCTCCTAGTTGGGGACAAACCCACATTTTTAGCTGAGGCTCAGGATCCTGCCTAGGTGAATAGCCTGTCGTGTCTAATTAGTCTTTAAGAACTGGGATGAAATTTGGGCAAACTTGAAGGTGATGAGGCAGAACTATGCAGGGTAGCCAGCTGCTGTGAAGCATTCAATTACAATGCCTTTTGAGAATTTGATTGGAATAGGTTTTTGTATTTTATGATATGTGGGGTATTGCTTCATTAAGTGCAGTTGTTATTTGGCCCCTGACCAGTGTTGCTAAAGCCTCCTTAAAGAAGTGATAGGCTGTGATGCCACTACCAGGAGATCTGTGGATGTAAATCTAACTTTATACCATGTCTTTAGATTTTTTTTTGAAACTGAGCAGGGTTGTTCCTGATCAAGAGTAATCTTAGAGCAGTGAAGGTAGAATGAGCATTCCCCCTCATTTTACTCTGAGTACAGGATCACAGGTTTAGCCAGTGCTGATGATACGGACACAATGCTGATAGAATTCATTTCTAGTGATTGAAACTGATATTCTGATTGCGATTTGTAGGCATTCTGTTCATCCTAACCACAGACTCTTCTTATTTTAATAATAATTTTCTTTTGTAGTTTCAGCAGATGATAATCTTATTTTCTCTTCATAATAATGTTGTACACAGCCTAGACAAACACCATTCAAGAAACTTCTGCTTTTCATGTAGGTATGGATAAGAATACTGTTAGCAGGAGTATTTAAGTTCCTGTAATGCACTGATATTAAACAAAGTAGGGATATCTGTAAGGGTCCCTCTAGTACTTTTTGAATTTAACTTTCTCTTCAGGGTCTCGAACTCAACACTTAAAGGCCTTGGCCAGAATTATTCTCTTTGGAAAGTTGCAGGAATTCTGTATGTGCATCTAAGGGCAAAGTTTTACCCATCAAAAAGAAAAGGATTTCAGTAGTTGTGGTAGGCTGTGATTAAATACTTACCACATAAATCTGTGCAGCTCAGAGGTAATAAAATTAAGAAGCGTCTGGTGAAATATGCTATAGATTCAATCTGCTGCTAATAATCATGAGCCTGTTTGAGCCAAGTGCTTTTTCCCCTCATGCGTGCCTTGGGAAGTGCTGAACCAACGAGTTATTCTTCTTACCGAGAGCAAAGCATAACATCTACTGCTGTATTTTCTAGTCAGTGTGTTTTTATTGAATGTAAAAGAGTTGCAGAGAAAGTAATAGAAATACCACATGACTGAGAAAAAGGATTCTGCAGATTTTATTGCATTCATCCAATTATTGACATTGCAGCCCTGACTGTAAATCTTTGGATATAGACTGGCTTATGGTGAGGTTTCTCAGTTGCCTCCCATAGGAATTGCCAGACAGGGTCATAACTGAAGTCTGTTCAGACTTCGTGTTCCCATCCTATCATAAACAGTGACAGGGATCAAATGCTTCAGAGAAATGTGGAGCAAGGATTTCTATGTGTTAGGACCCATTTTCCTATTAGATACTATCCTGGTCTACAGTACAGAAGGTTGGATGTACAAAGCATTGTGATCTCTCAATGTTTGATACTGCTGATTCTCCTCAAAAGACCTTCTGGATGAGAAAGAAGGAACCTTGGAGGACACTAAGCTCCTCTTTGGTGACTCAGCACGAATCTAAGTTGTTTTGAGGTTGTTTTTTCCTGAAGGGGTATTTTGGATAGTGGTACAGTGCCATCTGTAGGGAAGTAGTTAAAGAAGCACAGAAAGACTGGAGTGACTGTGACAGTGAGTGACTGACATTCCAGTGAATAAACTGGAGTGACTGTGTAGGAATACAGATGATAAAGGGTATGTCCAACTGCTTCCCATTCAGCCACTGCACACTGTATTACACACACACTGGATTTTAGTGGGAATAAGCTACACTTGTGCATTCATTAGGCTCATGTTTGGTGGCCCCAGGATACCCCATGTATGAAGGTCTGACAGCCAACCTGAACTAAACCAAAAAGTGATCAGAAGCTGAAGAGTTTATAAATGGGGCTGAAAGCTCTAAGTACCTAGAGTTTCAGTCACATCTTTTTGTGTAGGTAATTTAAGTGAAATGCTGGTGTAGCAAAGATGTAACATCTCTGCCTGGGTTCTGGTGTGAATTTAGCGAAAGCACATAAGTCCTCAGGAAAATCCATATATGTGCTTGGCATAGACTGGCAAAAAAACAAGATTATGGCTTTAAATGTCCCTCATATGGCCTTGCAGAGCTGGTGGTACAGACTGACATAGCCTCTGTAGCTGAGCCTGAGCACAGCCCACACATTCCTTTGATTCACTCTGCAGGTCCATGCTGAGTAGGCACCTGAGGGCTTTTTCTAAGAATTTGAGGGGTATAATAACCCAGGGGAGAAAGTTTCCACTTGGCGCTGCTGGGACAAATATAGATGATACTAAATAAAGAGGAATGCAGGCTGAGATCATCTGAAACATGGGAAATAAAAACTGCTTTGCAATCATGAATGACAAATGGAGTTTCTCTTTCAAGAATATCAGCCATCTAAAGAACTTCTCTTCACCTTTTACCTCAAATATATATGTATGTAGGAAGGTTAAGATGGTACATCCCAGACAACATGCCTGATATTTTTCATTTTCCCTGATGGCAGCTTCCTGTCTTTTCTAGTTTATTGTCTTTATATGTGAGGCTCTGAAAACATGTCAGATGCTACCTTTATATCTCACGGATTTGTTCTTGCAAGAATTATACAGCTTTTCAGGCAAGCCCTCCAGACTCCTGACTGGGGGCATATAAAGTGTTGGTATCTAGACTGCCATTTAAAGAGTTCTGTTGGTCCAGGTGTGCTAAGCAGTGTGTTAAATGCTAAATGCCTTCATCAGTTTGAGAGAGGGCTCTTAACAAGGGCTAGCAAATGACGGTTTCATTTGCAGTCTTTGTCTCAGAGGGAACTTGTCATCTTAATTTGGGTGCCCTGTGTAGCTGTAAAGGGGCTGCAGAGTAGAGTCTGTGGTCTGCATTTCAGAACCAAGGCATTTCAGGCAGTGTGCCTGCCTGATTAAAAGCAATTGCTCTTACTACTGAAATGGCCTTTCCCATGCTGAGGGTGGAGTTAAGTACCTGCATAGGTGCTGCCTGGACCTCAGGTTTCCTGTTTCTCCAATGTTTGATGTGTTGAAGGAGACAGTGTTTCCCCCTTGCTTGACTCCTGCCCTCTGTCCCCTGGACCTGCACTGAACTGGCACATTTGTCATCACTGAATAACATGTTCTCGTGCCTGACATTCCTGGAGAATTGGAGGTGGCTTTGGACTAGTTCCTTTCAGAGCTCAGAAAGACTTTCTCCTGGATCCTGTGAGGTGGTTGAGTTGTTCTTCCAGACATTGAATTGTTTTTCCAGACTTATACAGGACCAGCTGAAGGCAATAGCTCCGCTCCACTTTTCCTTTTTAGCTATCCTAAGGCCCCTAATGGTGGATTCTTCCAAGGGGGGAGTTCTGCATCTTGTGTATGCACAGAGTTGTGTTCTGAAGGAAGCAGTTGGGTGAAATCCTCTACTTTCCAAGTAGAAGGGACAAAATATTAGGTAGGAACTCTTTGAATGGGAATTCAGGGCTCTTTCTGTTGACAGAAGTTTGTTATACCTTGATTCAGTTGCTTCAGGAGAAAGAGGAAAACTGTCAGCTTCCAGGAAAGTAACAGGAATTTTCTAGCTATTCCTTTGATGCTTGAGATTACCCAAAAGTTACTGCTCTGACAAGGGTGCCTGTAGTATTGTTAATGCAAAACTGCATTTTAGTGAAATCTTGATATCAAGCTGTTGGGGATATGCAAGCCATGCTGAATGATTTTCTCTTCCATCTTAGTTAAAAAACAGCTTAGAAATTCTAGTTTAAACCAACAATGATTCTGTGTTTTAATGACATATCTCATAAAGTTAGGTCCAAACCCACAATTAGATATTTGAGTAGACAGAATCTATGTTTTGAAATTCAGGTTTCAAGTTAACTTGGGATCTGCATGGGAAAGGGGTTTTTCTTCTCTGTTACCGATTCAGAACTACTAATTTTCTTCTTGATGGGATGTTTTAGAAATTAGTGGATTTTGCAAGAGAGGGTCAGGAAAGTGTCAGCTTAAGGTTTTATGATGGAAACCCAGTGACCTCTTGGCTCTGGAGGGACTGCTGTTCCTTCACAGTGAGATTCAAGGAGTGTAGATTCCCTGGTGGGTCAGGGAGTGTGGGCTTCAGTGTCCCTCACCTGAGTATCAGCACAGGGTGGGCTGCAAAGGGAGGGTGCACATGCAGATGTGGACAGGGTGGAGTCCTCTGGCTGGAAGGTCACTGACTTCTTCTCAGAAGCTGCGTGACCGCTGGGAGCAGAACCAGCCGCGAGCTCTGAAGCCTCAATGCCTACGGAGATGGGGAAAAAAAGGTAGTGCACCTTGACGCCAGCAGTGCAAGACTAAATGGCTGTGAATGGAACAACTTACCAGCAACATTTTCCATTTGCAGCTCCATGTTGAGGTAATTAGCCCAAATGAACTCAAACTGCTGGAAAACTGCAAGAGCAATGGAAAATAAAAAGGTCACTATGCATTGCAGGGGTTAAACAGCCAGACTTGGATACCTTCAGTGCTCTGAATTAAAGGGAAAACTGCAGTCATTCAGTAGCAAAACTTACAAAAGGACTTCTGAGATGCTTGTAACTTTTTGCTCACCTCTCTTCATTTCATTGCTTGAATCAGAATCATTTCTACTTCTCCTTAAGTTTGCCTTTAGCTTCATGGCTGGTGAAAATTCATCAGGGAAGAGTTCAGTCTACCCCATAATTATGCATGTTAGGGCCTGGTTTCAACAGCCATGCCAAAAGTAACAAACAGCACAGTGGCCCCTCTTCACCACCCTTTTCCCACCAACCTCATGGCAAATAACTTCATTTTTAAAATAGCTTAAAATATTTTTTAAAAAGAGGACAAAGCAGTATGTGTAAATTGACATTTTCCATTACTTTGGTGCTCAAAGCTTACTTATTTAAAAGGCCAAAATTGTCATTTTTGATTTGAAATCTTGTTTTGGCTTAGTTAGAAACCTGGTATTTAGCACTGGTAAGGTGAACAGAGGAGCTGGTGTAGATTGGTATGTCCTGAGTGGGTTTTTCTGCTGTGAACTCTGTAGCATTTCCCATGGAGGAGAGTAAGCTCACAGGTATCAGTTGATGCTGTTGCTTTCTGAAACTAAGAAGAGGATTAGAGTAAAGAGGCTTTCAGTAACTGAGCATAATTGCTCTAGATCCCTTCAGAGCAGAAATAGAAAACTGCTGATGAGAAGTTATGAAGGGATAGGAAGGGATATTGGATTTGGAAAGCAAACTTACATGCACGCCTACTGTTGCTTAAAATCTGTTACTCTCTAACTCTACTAAAGGGAAAGTATGAAAATTTGTGTTGCTTGACCTCCTGTGCTGTTGCTCTCACACAGACTGGAGGCTTTGCTTTGCTATCTCTGTTTACCTGGGGGTGTGCTTTTTTAGAGCAGTGGAGCTAGCAAAGAGAGCTCCTGGTTTTGTACATTTGATAATTATTTCCTATGTTTAATTTCTGTCTCTGTTCTTAATCCAGTGTGACTGGTTTTACCACTGTTGATGTGTTCTTTACCATCTACAAGCTCTCAAGTAGAGCCCTCTCTTCCTTTGTCTCCTCTCACCCCTCTTCAGTTCATATTTGTTGCTATGAGGTGGAGTTTGCACCTTGTCTGTGTCTTGGATTTCCCCCCCCCCCCCATGCAATAGGCTTGTGACAAGCAGTTCTGATAACTTCTAGTGAGGGATTATAAGGAGAGGAAATTCATATGCAGCTCAAATTCATAGAAAAAGAAAAAAGTCAGGGGCTGTATCTACAATGCTGTTAGAGACAAGTAAGTGAGCCATGGCAGATTCTCATCAGCTTTTGAGGGTTCTTACAGCCCCAACTGGAGATTGTTTCACCCTGAAAATTTACCTGAAAAACTGAGCCAGAGTTAATGGTGGTGCTTTGAACTGTATTTCCAAGGGGCTCTGTATCAATAGTGTGGGTTTTCTCTCAGAAGGTTTTGCTCTAAATTACTTCTGGCAGCTGCAGGTACTCATAAGCCAGAGAGTCCTTAACATGCCCTAGTTGATCTTTCAGCTTGTTAGAGAATAAGGACTTGCATCTTACTGCATGCAACAGAGCAAATGATAACCATCTGATACATGTCTGGTGCTCCCAGATACTAATATAATACAGAAAATTCTTGGTAATGGTTAATTGCAAGCTTATCACATGTCCTTCTTTGAAGGAACAGTAATAAAAAAATAGCATCCTGTTCTGGTATGTGTAAAGAAAAGTCATCAATTTGAAATATGGTTGGTTGTATTTGTATGTATTTATACCCTTGGGTCCTCCTCATATTTTTAGGATTTAAATGTCAATTTTTTTGTGTGTGTGTGTTGTTGTGTCAGTCCCACCATGGCCACCCCAGTACTTTTCCATATGTATTCTAGTGGTGAGTCAAAACGGTGATCTCTTTTTCCCAGATGATGCATAACCCAAAACTACTTCTGTTTTGCTTTTTTTCTAACACTTTGAGAAATGTCATTTGTTGAGGTGGGGAAAAATGTTTTGTGTCTAGTAGCAAATAAGATGTGAGACTGAGTGAGTGAAAGTTCTTTTAGGAAAATAGTTGAATCTTATACTAACTTAAGCCTGATAAGAAAGCTTATCTCTGCACACTTGAGAAGCCACAGCAGGTCCAGTGACTTCTCTTAGCACACATTTGCATTGGTAAGGGGCTGTTCTATCACTTTATGTAAACTAAACCACCGTGACTGACCAACTCTTCTTGCAAGAGGTATTTGTACACTCCTGCCTTTGAGTTCATGTCCATTCTGGTACAAGTTGGGATGGTGAATGAGCAGTCCTGCAGGGCACATGCCACACATGCAGTCCTTTTACTGCTGTAATCTGTATCTGGGTAAGGAGTGAGATATCTCCATTCAAGGACATTGGTGTGGCTACAGTGCAGTGTATCATATCCCTGCATTCAAACCTTCTCTGCCTAGAGAGCTGCAAAGAGAAATGTTGGAAAATTTAAAAAACAAAAATCATCTTTCTGCATTATTTTGGGTAAGCTGTCTGACAAAAATTACTTTCCAAGGTGGAATTTTCTAACACTTTCTGGTTTGTCTGGGTTTAGTATATGTGCCTTTAATATGGAGGAGAGAGTATCTATGCCACTTCCTCAGTAATCAGTAATCTCAGTCAGGTCTGATTTGTTTGGTTTGCGAACAGAGTGCAAAGACTTGCACTTCACAGAGCAAAAGCTGAACAGAGGGATTGATGAGCTGAGAGGGTCCCAGGGCTGGCTATCCCAGCTGTCAGTGACATGTTTGTAATTCCCTCTGTCTTTGCCTGAAAATCCTAGAATGGGCTATGACTCCATGTACGAGTAACGTGCAGGAATATGCTGAAGCGGGGTCCAAAGCAGAAATCTCTTGCCTTTCATTTTAGGCTATTGAATTTCCTTCTGTGTTGTCCTCCTCAGAACTAGCAGGCTAAACCTTTATACTTGAGATGATGTTTGTCAAAACCCCCATAGACAATCCCTTCTTCCTGCAATTACAGCTCTTCTGAGGCATAGTCCCTTATCATAGAATAATTTGGCTTGGGACATTTAAAGGTCATCTAGTCATGTATCTAAAGAGCACAGCAAGCACCAAATTTCCTGCCTGCCAAATGTCCTGCCTGCCTGCCAATCCTGCATTGGAGTGGAGCAGGGACAGTTCACTGGAGAGCCTCCTGTACTGAGTCTTGGGCAGGTTTCAGTCTGGTACTCCGTGTGCTGGGGCCTTCTTCCATCAGGAGCCACAGGTCACATTCCTTCCTAGCTCTTACTCTAAAGCAGGGGGCTTTGGTTGCCAAATAAGTGTTTTCAGGCAGGAAGGAATGTTTTGTGGAGGGGATTTACCTGTTAGTGGATTAGGCTATCCCAGAGTCAGTGGCCTTGCCAGCTCCAAAGAACCTGCCCACTGCTGCCTACTTTGAAAGCTTTTCTTTCTTGTCTCTCTTGCAACCATGCTCTGCAGGACTCTGCTGCTGGTGGGAAATTTGCTTGTTTCCCCAAAGTATTGAGCAGGTAAGCATAGGAAAGGTGTTGATCAGGACTGCTGTTTTCAGGGATATTGTTTTGTCTTCCAGATGGAAGACCAGAGCCTAACTTCAACAAGGCTTTACAGCACATTGCCGATTCTTAAGTTGTCCCAGGACCTCTGAATGACCAACCATCAATTAACTCTGACCTCTTGAGGTTTCAAAATCTGCATCCAAGTGCTGTGGTTGGACTCTGTCTCAAACCCCTGACCACAGCTATTTTTAAGCAGGGATGGAAGGCCGAGATCTTCTGGAACTCATTAGCTTTCCCCACTGCTGCTCTGCCCGGCTCCTTCCCCATCCATCAGAGACATTGTTGTGTTAGCATGGACAGCTCATCCTCTTCATCACTGTTGTGGCACAGCAGGGCTGCAGCTTGAGATACCTGTGCTGCCTTTGTGTGGTGCTAAAGCCTCTCCAAGTGGGCTCACTGACTTAGGAAGCAACTTCCCAAATTGCCTGGTCTTGGCGTTTTCTTCCTTCACCGTGGCTTGCCCTTCCTCTTCTGTTCATGTTTTTGTTTTTCTTGGGAACATCCAGTGGTGTATTTGACCTCCTATGGGTCAGGGTAGAGCTACAGGCGTTCCTGTAGCTCCTTGCTCAGCTGTCTGGCTGCCCACACCATGCTTGTTTTCCCATGGCAGCTGACCACCTGCTGATGTCCAGCTCAGCCTCTCCACCATCCGACAGCTCGGCAGAAACCCCAGGGGCTTTAGCTCTCCTTACAAAGCGCTAACTCGATTATTGGACTTGGGATTAAAGTAAAGGCTTTGGGAGCACAGCACAGATCACAGCGTTAGTCCACTGAGACGTGTGCCTAGCAGCAGGGGTGTGTTTCCTTTGGGTTTCATATTGGATTAGAATTGCTTTCTTTTGGGGGCCAGATTGTCATTCTCAGACACTGTAGTCAGTCTTACTATCAGCCCCATGAAGACTAAATGTCTAAAGGAAGTGACAGAAATAGATCTGTTTGTTTCCAAAACAAAACCTTTTGGTCCAGAGAAAAGATACCTGCCTCTTGGGAAAGAGGAGAAAGCTCCCATCTCTCTTACTTGTCTGAGCTCAAGGTCTCTTGTCCTTTGTCTTCAACTTGTTTCCCACTGCTTATCATTTACTAGAAAAACATTCCAGCATCTGTGCAACGCTAGACCACCAAAAAAGATGAAGAAGGGATGGATGCACTGCTTCCTCTCTATTTATAGGAAGAGAGAGATGAACCAAAAATGAGATGGGAAAATTAAAATCTTTAAATATTCTGGGAGAAATGGATGGAAAAAGGGCTGCTTTCATTGTTCACATGGTCCAGGAGACTTTCTCATGAATAGCTTCATGTAACCTCATTGGCAGCTCACTCATATGACCAGGGGGATTTCTGTGTACAAACCCCCCCCTCTTGTTTTGATGTATCTTACTTGCTTAGGAAGTAACTGCTACAGCAATTGTACCTTCTTGTCCTAGCGTGTTCTTCCATCTTGGTGCTTTCTACACTCATTCTCCAGAGTAAGTTACATACCACTGTTAGCACTTCTGATCATTTCACTTGTATTCATACTCATCTTTCTACTTTAGTTTTGCACATTTCATTCTAGTCACCATTTAATAATCCTTTAAACATTGAAGACATTTCCTGTTTTCTTTGAGAACGGTAGGCTTCTCTAAGATGTCTTTTTCTCTTGTCAGATCAGTGAAATCTCTCTCAAGCTACTTTCTTGCTGTGTTTCCCCTTTTGCTGCTTTTGAAACTATTTCCAGAAGCACCACAATCTTCTCTCAGACATTCTCTGCTAATCAAGTTTTACTAGCCCTGGTGTTTGGAAAAACACATCTCCTATATTAGATGGAGACATTGCTGTAGTATTTGCTTGCAGATTAATGGTTGTTCTAGATTAAAGATTTGTACCTCATGCCCTCTGCTCTGCCATCAGAGGTTGGCTCTGACCCATTGCAAGAAAAGAAGGAATTGTTTTCAATCTGGGCTTTTGAAAGGGTGTTTCATGGCAAGGTGTTAATGTGGGAGGTGTAAGAATAGAGTGTGGTGTTGCCTTGAATGCAGTGAGGAATTTATGGCACCTGATGTAGGGTGGGAACCAAGGGCTTGTCATTGGAAGTGAGTGCAGGGTGGTCAAGAGCTTCCCATTTGTTCTTGTACCATTTTAAATGTCTCACCCCTGCACATCTAGAGTAGCATCAACCTCAACTGTGCTCTCTGCCACAAGCTCTTATATACCTCTCCTTTTGCTCATAAAATGTTTCCTAGCATTAGCTGCAAAGCCTTCCCTCAGAGCTCATCTCCTGTGATTCTGGCAGGAAGCAGCCATTTCGCAATGGCCACGCCACCAGGCCAACTTGCTGATATTTATATCTACTGGAATGGTACATGTGATGAAACACATCAATGCTTGAAACAATCATACTCTTCTTGCCATCATCTTCCTGCTCCTTCTGCTCCCTTGTCCTCGGTGAGGCTGGGGAATGCTGGCCTCTCTCCTTCTTGCATTGCCATGGCTCCCATGTGGATTACTGTACAGGAGCAGGCAAATTACTAGGTACTCTAATGAGCTGGGGCAGAGGTGGTGGTTTGAGCACTGATTCAAATGTTCCCACAGTGGAAATAACATGAATCTAGTTTGCAATTCTCAGAGTTCCTCCCTTTCCTTCTCTTCCCCCTCTGTGATATCTTGTTTCTGTTGATAATTCTCTAAATGCTGCCTTTAACAAAACCACTGTCTCCAGTCCCCAATTTCAGCTTTCCTTAGAAATACACCCGTGTGGGATCCAGCACTCAGTGTCCCTCTCAGGGTTGTGTTTGCTCTCCCTTTCTGCCCAGGGCCCTCTTATGACCAGCACTCTGTGCTTTCTCTGGCCTGCAGCTCTTCCGCTGTTGAGTTCTGTCATTTGACCACTCTGTGTGGTGCTTGATCTCCATGTTCGTCATGTAACCTCAAGCTAAAGTCACTAGGAAAAATATCCTTACTGTGCACGGACCTGTAACAATTTGATTTCAGGCTTTTGTGT
Organism: Parus major; assembly: GCF_001522545.3. Classification (NCBI taxonomy): domain Eukaryota; kingdom Metazoa; phylum Chordata; class Aves; order Passeriformes; family Paridae; genus Parus; species Parus major. The sequence continues at coordinate 21,940,920 of NC_031775.1, forward strand.
CTTGGTTATTGTATACTGTGAAGGAAGATTGCTTAATATTTTCTCCAGAAAATTATGCAGTGTGGTGAATTTTTAATTTTTTTTTAGCTTGTGTCCAAGGACTATTTCAGATGTCTCAGTAAAAGGTACCTTAAAACAATAAGCCTTTTGTCAGTAGAGAGCTCAGTATTACAGGGTTCTGCATTCCCACTGAGCATTTTTAGCAGTCCATAAATTGAAAAAGGTTGAAGACCATTGTTGCAGTCAATTTGGCAAGTCATTTTCTTTGAGTTGTTACACTGCATAAATATTTTACTGTCCTGCCAAGAGCTGTTGTTCTGCCAGACATGTCATCATCTCAATGAATAATAGATCTGAGCTTCTGATCACGTGTGGTCTTAAAAGAACTTGGTGTTCCTGTGAAGCTGGGTAGATGTGCAGTTCCTAGTCCCAAGATCTCCAACTATTCTTGTTCTGTGGTCACCACACTCATCTAGTCTTGCTCTAGGTTAGAGAGTGGTACTCTTGCCTTGTGCCCTGAATAGCAGAACCTATTATATAATTAATAATTTCCAGCCATCAAGAAGGTGATAATGCTGTGCAGTGGAACAGAGATCTCTAAAGTTTTGGTAAGAAAACCCTGACACGTTACTGTTTCAGTTGCACAGTTGAGTTTATTTGTCCTTGGTCCCATTGGCTTTTACAATTCTTTGACGCAACAGAAGTTACAGGGGAAGAGAGGAGACAATTTAGCATCAACAGCTTTTTGGTTAGAAAAGAATCCAGTTGTCATGGAAATAAGCAGGTGAGATGCCACCAGCCTTTAAAGATTGAAAGAAATATTGTAATTTCTGTAAAGCCATCTGCCACTCCTGTTACACACAGCTATTGCCTGAGTCCCTCCACTAAGCTCCACTAATAGTTTAATATAGAAAAAAACCTTGATCTGCTAATTGTTCAGGGCATGCGAGTGTTCTTTTTATTGATGGTAATTGTTGGTAACTATGGTACCTACAAATGGTAACTGCAAAAGTGTGTGGCCTTTATTGCTGAAAGCTCTCCTTCTCACAAAAGCCAGGATTTTGTACACAACAAGGAGGTCATTCAAGCAGGGGGTTTGGGATATGTTAAACAGGCTCCTGTGACTGAAGTGGATAGGATAGTTCTTGAGCAGATAGGATGAGATGGGTTTGAGAGTTGGGGTACTCTTCATCCATTTTACTAATTCCCCTGGGAACATGGAAAAAGTATTTAGATTTTATCTCTTTAAAAAAATATCTCTCATATTTTCTGTTTGTTTTGTTTCCCTCAGCTTAAACACCAAAATGGATTAGTCAATTCTACATTTGTCTTCTGGTTAAATGCAAGAAATGTGTTTGGGACACCAAACCATGGAGGAATAATTAGAGAGTGAAAGTCAAACCTTTCAGACTTGTGTAGATAAGTCTTGAAGAATTTTTGTCACCTTCCTGTAACTACCAAAGTACATTTTTTTCATACACATGGGGCATTACAGTGTGGAGCATTCTCAGAAGAGCAACACTTGTGGTAGTCATTTGAAATGCTTTGTCTTAGGGAAGCTGATGGTCTTCTGTTCCCCAGGAGGAGATGAGCTTTAGAAGAGGACCCCAAGAAGACCTCTTTTTGCCTCTCTTGTGGTTCATGACAGATCTTATTGGAATGCAGGAGGGGAAAAAAAGGAAAAGAGTGAACTAGATGTCTCTTCAGTGAGAACCTCTTGGACTTGTCTCCTCGTTTGTTTATTTTGTTGTGTATTTCTTGTGTCAGAGAAGTTCTCAAGGGAATTTACCATTCAGCATTTCATGGAGAGATTAACATAAATCTGAGAGGTTTTTTTTCTGCTTTGTGTACTTCATGGCAAAGCTCCCTGGAACTTCAATTCTTTTTGTTGTTGTTGTGTGTGACTTCAGTTCCATGAACTAATATTAGTTATACAGTGAGGAGACATCTATATATAAACATGGAATTTTGTATGTTTCCATATATACTCGTGTTTCTATATATAAGCAAAATCCTTTCATAGGAATATTTAAAAATATGTGTCACATTTTGTTGTGTATTTTATGGTGGGAAAGTGTAATCGGAAAAAATGCATTTAGATCTTGTGGGACAGTAAGGTAAAATAGCTACTTGTGTGAACTGGATCTTTTTTTAGATGCAGGCACTACAGAAATAGCCAAGTGATAGCCCCTCTGTGAACTCCAAATGCATTTCCTTTTGCCAGGGCTCACTGGTCTGTTTGTCTAACCCTTGTAAGGACAGGGATGCAGTGACTGTGGCCAGGCTGCTGGCTCCTGGAAGGACGGGGACCTCCACAAATGAACCTGCTGTATGCTGAGATGCAGAGCAGTAGATCATACATGGTCCATAATATTTAGACTAAATGTGTATTTGAGCTCTACTTGGAAATACGTGGTGTTTCGACTAAATTGTACGCGGTATAAAGTCAGGGTTTCTATAATCATTTTTATTCATGGCTTTCTAGTAAATTTGTTTGGGTTTTGTTCTTTACTATTGTAAAGGAATGACAGCCTCTTCCTGCAAATGGAAATTACAGCAATATTTTGAACTTTGTCGTTTTCTGTCATTTGGAGGCTGGCATAGTCACTGCTACTGCTGTGAAGGAGGTTGCTTGTGGGAATTAGTTTTTTTGTCTATTTGTTAATATTTGGTTTGGTCGGGATTTTGTGTAGTTTGTTTTTTGATAAGTTTGTTGCTTATTTCTTTCCTTACCTGTCTTAGTCCTCCATAGCTTTAAAAGTAATTGATTTACAAAAGTTAGAAATACCATGTTTCTGTAAGTTTCATGAAAATGTGATTTGTGGGTAAGAGAGGAGATTTTTCCTATTGCTCCCTCTGAGGTAGGGCTGAGAGCTCAGCCCTGACCTGTTCTGTGCAGACAACATCACCCGGCTCTACCTGCGTTTGTGGGTGGTCTTTCTTGAGCAAACAGAAGATGCAGGAAGAAGCTGAAAAGTGGCAGACCCCAAGAAAGAGTCTGGCTGGGAATCTTTAGTTTTTCAAACTCTCGTGCCCAAGTGCATGGACATTCTCCTGTGAACTACATACAGTGACAGACATTTGTTCTGCTATTGTTAATATGCTAGATAAATATTGTTGTTTATACTATAGATTTAATTGCAAGTCCTCAGAGCCTAGCAGACTGGTTTTTTGATTGGGGTTTGTGGTGCTGTGGCGTACTCAGAATGTTTGGATTTTCAAGCAGTCACGGAAGAGAACAGTGAAGCATGTGTATTGCATGTTGCGTGACCTTGCTGTCCATGTCTCTTCTAGCAGAAGTTCGAGCTGTTTTACTTTAGTGTTTATTGGGATGTAGAAGAATTCAGCCTAATCCTAGCTAAAAATAAATAAATGCAAGGCAGAAGTTGCAGCAGTAGGACACTATTTCTCTGAGGCCATTTCCATGGTCAGAGTGTTTCAGGGATGCTGGTATTGCATTCTCAGTGTGGGTACAGTTTCATGGGCAAAGCTGTACGTATTGCATGAGTTTTAATTCACGCTCTGCCCTCACAGTGGATGCTAAACTGCCCTGTTCCAGTGGATTCAACCATGGTAATTGAGGTTGTCTCCAAACCTAGTGGAGTTATGCTTCACTGTAACTCTTGTGAGTGTTGCAGGAGTTGTTGAGTACATCACATGAATGGATTGAAGCTGTGTGTACCAGACACACAGACACTTATAAGCTCTAGCTGTCCTGAGATACCTGGATGCAATGCCATTACATGGTGTTAGTATAAGAGCTTAGACAGGTCTGTCTAAGTATTAGGCTTAGGCAAAATCAAAGAGATTCTCTAACCCACACATTTACAAACAAAGGTGAACAGCCTTAAAAAGACAGTAGAGATCTGCCCCTTGCCAGAGGAGATTAAATGAAAAAGTGTTCTGCTTAGATCAATAACCCCATTCATTCCCTGTAAGATGTTATGGCACTAAGCTTGTTCTACAGTAAAATTGTCAAAATAAACAACCTCAAAAGTCAGGGGTATTAAAGCTGGTATTTAGGTTTTTTGTGAGCTAATACATTCAGATTAGTTTTGGATGGGGCTAAAATAATGATACAGACTCCTGCAGAATAATAAAGAAAACAGGGCTGTCTCTACTACATCTTCCCTGAGCTAAGCATCATGAAAGAAATGCTATTCTCACAGAATTCCTGTTACGTCACTAAATTATTATAGCTCTTCATGTAAATATTTGACAAGGAGAATTTGAATAATATTGTAATGTAGGTGTGAGTCACATGTCATCCCCTGTCATCAATACCCAGCAGTTGGAAAACTGTTCAGTCTTTTGGAGCAAAGGAACTCTTCATCACAGCAAAAATAGCAAGTGGCAAGTTCACCAATGCAAGCTTTTAAGACTCCTTTTTCTTGTCTTCATTTATCTGCAGTGTCTTCTTGCTCAGGGGCACTTCAGCTTATCTCCAGTTCTCCCCAGTGGCTGTTGCTGATGGAGCAGGGCTTTGCTGTCTTATCTGAGAGGTTTCCTTCCTCCTTCAAGAGCTCTGGACAAACACAGCTTACCAGATGGCTATGCAGCGTGGCCCAAAAAACCCACTAATTAGATGGTTGTTCACAAATGGAAACTTTGAGAAGTTTTTGTATCAAGTTAGTAATTAAAGCTATTAATAGCATAATTGCCACGGAGATTGATCTTTGAAGTTCCCATTTCTACAGTATGACCCAGTAGTGCCGTTTTTCAGAAAATTAATCTTGCCTTTTGTGATTGAAAAGATGATGTTGTATTACTAATTGACTTGAAAATCTTACATTCATGAGTAATTGATAACTCCTAGGAACAAAGCCAGGCAATTTATATTTATTCTTAGAAAAGAGTAAGAATGCATTCAAATGTACCATCAGAATTGTCATTTTTTCAAACAAGACAGTTTCCTGTAATGTTTCCTTTTCTTGGGGATGATGAGTCAGCATTTGAAGCAATTCTTTCAACTTCTTTGCGTGATGGGCTTTAAAAGTAACACAAGATCTACTTAAATCCTTAGCAAAATGCAAAATTAGGGGTTTTCCCCTTCTCTATATATTATTGTATTATTATTTTGTAAAAACACTACAGTTTTCAGGGATTTAGATATCTGTGATGCCCAGCTCTGAAATCACAGGTGCTCTTCTGTCCTTCTGCTTTGATGTCAGACAATTCTAGTATGTCTTTGGATGGTTTAAGTTACTTCTCCCCCCCAAATCCATAACAGTTGCTGTGTTCTCGATGAGGAGGCACAGATCTGAATCCAGCTGTGATCTTTGTTATTAGCTAAAATAGCACCAAAGCAAAGTGAAAATGGGACCTATGAAAGTTTAAATCTGTTGCTCCTGTGAAGTTCTTGGTTATAGAACTCTGGGTGTGTCTTGGTACTTTTCTACATTTCGGTGTGTCATACCTTTAGTTTTTGAAAGAGTCACTTTCCAGCCAGAGGATATTCCCCCTTCCCCTCAAACTTGCTGGCAGTGTGAGGCACAGTTTTGTGGCAGCTCTTCCTGCAGCACTACCCCTCATGGGACCTGACCCAAACCAAGAGCCAGTGGGAGGAGAAGGTGGCTGTGTTTCTTGTGCCTGCAGATTGCTGCAGTGTCCTTGGAGTTGTGCTGCACGGCTGGGGAGTTGCTCTGTAATGGCAGTGTGTGAATCCTTGTGCCCGTGTTGTGTTCCAGAGAAACAAATGTGCAGTGTCAGAGCTCACTTGGCCCTGATCCTGCGCTCGTGCAAAGTCAAGGTCACTGGCACCAGTTGTGTTTTAGGGGTGTGTTTATCCCACAGCTTTGGGCACTGTACACACACGTAACTGCTCTAGGGCTTGTACAGACCCTGCTGGATAAAGGCGGTGTCACTAATTTAGAAAGTTAACAGGGTAGCTTTTTGTTAATCTTTCCCTGGCTTCTGCCACATTATAAATTCGAAAGCTTTGCACTGAGCTTGAAAAATCTGATGGCGCCATCGACCAGGCTGGGTTTGGAGCTGCTGGAATTGCAAACTGCATGTGATATAAATGGCCTGAAGTAAAACAAGTCATTAAAATAGAATATTAATGAACTAAGATGATGGTAACACAAGAACCCTTTTACATTTATATCCTAAATAGTGAACTAAAAGTAAACTATAGGTGCTGCTGCTGCTGCTGCTGCTGCTGCTGCTGCTGCTAATAATAATAATAATAATAATAATAATAATAATAATAATAATAATAAAAGAGTGTATATCCAGCCCCAATTCCTTTCACGACCTACAGTCCCAAGATGCTGCTCTTCCTTTTCAGCTCATGCTCTTTGCTCTCAGCATGTTTTAGGTCCTTATGTAAGCCTGCTGGCCTCAGCTAACCTTCTCCTAATGTCCAAACATGTTTCTGTTGTGCCTTCTAGTACTTTACCTTTGTCGGATTTAAAAATCCCGTGGTGTAGATGCCAAAATCTAGAAGCTCCCTGAATTAAACCCAGTCTGTTCTAGGAATTGAGGGAGGCAGGATTAGAGGACGGATTAGATCAGTAGGATTTTTGGCTGCAGTGATACAGAACAAGGCTGTTTCTGTCGGTGTCATGTTTTGGTTACCTGAACATCAAAGTCATCCGAGTTCATTGTTGTTTTGGATTGACTTCTATTTTTGTTGCTCATAAACACAGATCTCTCAATGTTCTTGTTTTCATTTAGTGGATTAACTCTTGGGTTGTGGTAGCAGCCTGTTGGACTGGAGGAGACTAAGGAGGTGACAGTTTCTCTCCTGAGCCCTTATAAAGTGATTAAGAAATTGTCCCCCCTAGGGAAGGGAAGGCAGAGGAAGTTGGAGTGGGAGAAGTCATAGCAGCAATGCCAAGCTGCTGGAGGAGATGCTGAGCAGACCATGGCAGACAGGGGTCATTGCTGTGGATCCCAGGCTGAAGGACACATCTCTCAAAGAATTCAGCATTCAGCCAGCAGCCAGGCCCCACCGATGCCAGAATCCAAGATCTCTCTGTCTGCTGGACTGAGGTCTGGGGAGGACCTGGAGCTCAGCAAACCCAAGGTTTTGCACTCCCTCTGCTGGCAGCACTTCTGCCGGCCAGTGCCTGCTCTTCATCCCTGAGGAATGCTGAAATCAGTGGGACCATCTTGAACAAACAGGGAAGTAATAAAATTAGTATGGCTCCTTTTTAGGGTGCTTGAACACTAAAAAAAATATCCTTGTTGATCATGATGTGTAGGTGCAAGTCAGTAAGGAGATGCATTTCTTACACTTCTTTCCAGAAGGTCATTACTTGCCTTGGGAAGTGGGGGCACAGGGGAAATTACATCAGCGTAAGTCACACTTCAGTATCTTTTGAATCCAGTGTGGAAGACTTGAACCATGACCAAGAATGACTTCAATATTATGTTTGCTTGCCTTGAATTTTATCTGAACTTTTTTGTTCTCTGTCAGTCCAAATAGTCCTAGGCCTCTCTCCAGATTCAGTATTTTCTCTTCTTGTTACCACCTCTTCTCTCAACTTTAGTTTGCTGCACTTCTGAAGTGGTTCCTTAATTTTGTTTTTAAACTTCCACCCAGTTTCTCATCTCAAGACACCAGTGTTCTGATGTCACAACCTTGTATTTAGGTTAGAGCCTCAGATAGGTGTCCAAAAATACCTGGTTTTGGGGAGAAGTTTCTTTCTCAAGTGTTAGGTTTTCCTTCTTTTGTTCTCCCACTTCAGATCCAGTGGATACTTCTCTAAGACAGAAAAATGCTTCCAGTTCTGGGAAGAAGCTTGTGTTTTTTTCATTTACTAGGCTGAACTCAGAGTTCTACCAACACTGAGAGCAGCCCAGCTAATGGTGTGCATTCTACACCCTCGTGGAGCCTGGTTATTGTTAACCCCAGCCACATTCAGCACAAATTCCCTACTGCAAAAGCACTACCTGGTTGGGAAGCATTGCCATGTAGTTCATGGCAAGGGAGTCATTAGTAATGTTCAAGGAGTTTCTGAAACTTTTTCTCTTCACTTTCCAATTTCATTTGTGATGCCTGCCTACACCTTGTAATAGTGTTCCCTAGATATTCTCACATCTGATTCCTCCCTAAGATTTCTGCTGCGTAGCAGAGCTCTGAATTGAAATTACCTTTTTTTCCTTACACCCAAATTATTTCTGGTTCCCAGCTAATTTCTTTTGCTCGTGTACCTATGGAGACTTCCCCACTTCTGATCCGAGTTGCTTGCCAGGTTGGCTTCAGTTGCAGGTAAAGCTGCCTCTTTCTAGAGCTGTGCTCTCACGTTTAGAAGCAGCAGCAAAGCAAATGAAGTTTGTCAGTGTGTGTCTCACCAAGGTCCTACCAGAGGGCAGCAGCAGAGCTGGAGCACCTACAGACTGATAGGCTGCTGTAGATGGAAAATGTTAGCTCATCGCTTCTCTTCCATCTGCCACAGGGCACTGGAGAATTATTGAGTCCTTTCAAGGAGCTTTGTCCAGTCAGGTTTTCAAAGTTGCAAGTAACTGAGCTTCTGTCGTTTCCCTTGGGAAAGTATTCCTTACAAATACAATTCTCTGTCAGGAAGTCATTCTGAAACTCTCCCTGATTTTTGCTTTTTTTGGTGTCCTCCCACTAAATGGACTTTAACACAAAGAGTCTATTTAAAGTGCTACTTTTTTATTTTCCTGTGAAGGCTGCTGTGGTTTCTAGTTAATGTTTGTACGAGACTGAGCTCTCTGGTTTAAAGGAGAATCACAGTATTCCCAATGGTTGTGCTGATACTTTCACTCATTTACTTTGAGGGTCTGGCTGATTTTCATGTGGCGATATTAAATAAATGTTAGTTATCAGGTTCCCTTCCCAAATATATATTAAAAATTATTTGTTTTGCTGCTGAAAAGAGCAAGATCTAAAAAACCTAGTCTAAACCTTCATGTTTTTGCATGAAGTTTCAAGTTTCTCTTGATTCTGTGAATGGTGTTGAGTAATGAACCCAAAGACAGTGTGCACCAGTTTGTGTGTGTGTGTTTGGAGAAAGTAGCAGTCTGATTGCCCCGCTGAAAATAACCCAAGTGAAAAAAAAATTGCAAATTTTTGCTAATAGAAGGGAGATTTAATGTCCTTGAACTGTGGTGCAGAAAAGAAATTTAGGAAAACACTTTTTACTTTGGTATAATTGCTTGCAAGCCAGGGCTACTCCAGAGGGAGTTATTTTTAATGGATAAATTATACAACATGTTTTAAAATTGATTGTTTTGAATAATGTGTTTTTGAACCTGTGAATCTCACTGACAGACCAGTGTTTACCTTTGTGCAAGTCAGTCAAAACAAAAACAGTCCCGTAAGATTAAACAGGGATATTTTTCAGAAGCACAGATTGTTAGTTAGCAAATTCAAGGGCAGCTAAACACCGCATGGGATTTTTCTCCATGTCATTGAAGGCATATTAAACAGGCTATGGCTTAAAGTTCCAGGGCACTAACCAACAGCAAACAGATTCAGATTACTGGTTTTAACAAAAACGGACTAGCCTGATGCTTGTTTTACCACAAATTGACTTAACAAGAATCTTCTGTTTTATAAATGTCTACCACAGCTTTGATTTAAAACTGATTTTTCTTTTTAATTTTTTTTTAAAGGAAACCAGGGGCCTTTAGTGTGGGGAAATAACACCTACAAATCTTCCCAGTTACTGAGTTCATAAACCTCCTTTGGCAGAAATAGAGGCATTTCAGGTTGCTTTCTCGTTGTGTAAGCTTATACACCTCTCACTGCAGGTTGTGGCTCACTGCTCAGAGACCCTAAGTTACACCTTTGCTCTCTTGCATCACTCATTCCTAGGAACCTGTGTTTGCTCTAAAACTATGTCAGCAGTACTGTAATTTTCTGCAGCATAGTCTGGCTAGTAGTATCATTTTGTTATTACATTTGGTCACATGCAAGGCCATATTATGGCACTGCAGATCAGTAAAACTTGCTGTCTTTATATATCCTTATGTACTGAAAATTTTGCAATTGTTTTAGAAATTCAGGAATGAAAGTTCAGCAATGAAGTTTGGCCTGGGATTTCAGTCAGACCTCCCTTCAAAGTCTCTTAAAATCACTGGGTAATTTTGGAAGGGACTTCTGGAGGTCATTTGGTCCAACCCCCTCTTTGGAGCAGGCCAACTTTGAAGTTGACTCAGGTCACTGAGTTTTGAATACCTCCAGAGTTGGAGATTTCACTGCCCCTCTGGGCGCCTGTTCCAGTGTTTGACCACTCTTGGGAGGAACAAGTTTTCATTATTTAAAGAGAGTCTCCATGATTGAAATTTGTGTTTATTGTCTCCCATGAGTATCTAGCTCAAAGGTCTCTAGTTTTGTGTTCTCCATAGCCTACTATGAGGTACAGAAAGACTTCTGAGTCCTTTATTTTAGCCTTTTCTTTGCGAGACTCAACCAATGCAGTGCCCTCTGCTTTTCCTCATGCATCATGGGCTCCAGCTCATCTTAGGGTCCATCCACCGAAATGTTTCAGTTTCTTCATGTCTTTCTTGTACTGGAGGACCCCAAACTGAATGCCAGCGCTGCAGGTGTGGTTTCTCAGGTGTCAAATAAAGAAGAATAATCCATTCCCTTGACCTTCCAGCTGCATGTGTGCTGATGTCAGCACACAGTTCCTTTTCACTGCTGCCGGGACACGCTGCAGACTCCTGTAGTGTGTTCACCCAGCCAGTCAGTCCCCAGTGCCAGCACATGGCATTATTTTCTACCAGGTTTATGACTTTGCATTTGCATTTATTGAACTCCGTCATGTGTCTGTCATCCCATTTCTTCTGCCTGTGTTTCTGTGGGGAAGTGGCATGTGAGAGTGGTGTGGTGGGTACAGCTCCATCCAAATGACAAAACTCTTCATGGAATCAGTTCTGTGTTTGACCAGAGCAGATCTTGAAGAGATGTTTCCATCTCTGGTTTGAACTGCTTGACAGTAATCTTGAGGTCCATGCTCTGGACATATAAATGCCTCAGGATTAAAGGGAGAATTTTCCCCCACAACATATTTTTCAAGAAATTGTCATGATACAGTAAGAGAATAAGTATTTCAGGCATTTTTTTCTTCCAGTTCTGTTCTGTGTGGTCAGTAAACCACATGGACTCCCAGGAGCTCATTCTAGGTTCACTCACTCATGCAGATTTAACTAAGCATCTTCATGTTTCTTAATTAGCTTAATAAATTAATCAGAAATTCTACAGAGCAAAACCTAAGCTGAACGGCAGGGTTTTAAGCAGTGGGATGAGAGTGGATTTATGTTTACCAAAAGTGCTTGGTGCTTTAGCTGCCTGTGAATGTAACTGAGAGATTACCATTTGTCACAACAGGTGCCATGTGCAGTACCAGCTCCACACAGGCCCTTGGTGGTGTCACTGACTGTCTCTGTACGGGGGATGCTGAGGCAGAAAGCAAACACTGCCTGCCTGTGCCCACAGAGGAGCTGTGGGTCACACATCACGTTTCTGCCTTTATTGTCAGACCTGGCAGTTTTGTAGAGCTGCCCAATTGCTAAATCTCGTTGTATCAACATTTAAAGCAAGGGTTTAATTAAAGAAACATTAATGGCATCCTTAAAGTGTGGATAGAGACTGTGGCCAGAAAATCAGTGAAGTACAGCACTTCCCATACACCTGTTTTCTATGTTTAATTTGTGTTCTGCTTTTAAAGCCCTAGGAATATTATATGCAGTCCAGATTTTCTTACCTGCTGGATATTTACTTCATTCAGCTCCTTACTGGATATGTACTGTTTGTCTTTAGCAGTGGAAAATACAAACTAAAACTGCTCTTTTTAAGTTGAATAAAATAGCATGACCATTGCCACTGGCCTGATAAAGTCTTTGAATAAAGCTGTAGCCAATTTCTGTTTCAAACACTCAGAGGAGTCATTATTTTACTTACAGGCCACTTTTACAGTTGAGCACATGCTGTGTTGTGCTCTTTTACTATGTATAAAGAGGTCTTTGCGCTCCTAGCTTTTCCTTTAGCCTTTTATGTCTTGATTACTTCCATACATGCAGGGTATTTTGCAGTCTTCTGTGGTGAGAGGGCAGCCAGTCTGGGAATGCATCTTCATAACATCTCCGTCACCACCTCTTATGTGTGCTCCACTGTCTGGTGATTTCTTGCAAATTATTGGATCTGGGTCAAAATTATCTTGCAAAGACACAAGAAATGTGATTTCCAGATCTGCTCTGTCTCATCAAATAATTTAATGATCATTGAAGCCAGTAGAAAGGAAAGAGAAAACCTGGGTCCAAAAGGCATCCTTTTAAGGGCAGCTTATTAGATTGGGATAAATACATCTGACCCCATCAAAGTGTTGGGTTGATGAAAGTCTAGAACAGGAAAACTTGACAGTCAGGAGGGAAGAAAGGTTAGTGTCACCATGTGTGTGTATAACTTGTTTCTTTTCAGCAGATAAATTCTCTGTAACATGTATTTTATTTAATAATGAGGGTAGAACTGGAGATTGATACTACCCACCAATATCGAGTGATGATGACAAGTTTCAATGGTCTTAATACTTTGGGTGATAAGTAAAAAACCCTTAAAATTGAACATTATGGCAGGACCAGAAAAAAAGTGTTTCTAGCCTTCTTTTTCATTGTAGAAAGTGCAAAATGCCTGATACCTGTACATAACTCCTGTCTTATTAGCTCACTTTGCTTAAGAGAGTAGCAGCTGGTGCATATTTTGGTCACTCATTTCTCACATTAGATGCTGTTGCTTGGATCAGAGTCCTGCAGCTGCTCAAATGGGGAGAATATAATATATTTTAGTGATGCTTCATTCTTGGTGGGGACCACTCTGGTGGGAAAGGCATGCAACTTGTTTTGTGGATGAAACTTGCGCCCTACTTCCCATTGTATTCCAGCTCCTCAGGTCCTTCCCAGGCCCATTTTCATAAATCTCTGACGTTGCTTGTAGATGGGTTCAGGACTCCATTGTAAGAAAAAAATTTTCAAATTTCATCACCTAGTTCAGCATTGTCATAGGCAGTGCAGAAGTGGAGGAAAAGGCTGGAATTTGATGATTTTTATTAAGGCTGAAGCATGAATGGATAGCATGGTGTTTTGGCGTTTTTGATTGGTTTGTTTGTTTAATTTAACCCATTTCAACAGATCTTACCACTTACTAATATTAGCACCTGAATAGGCATATGCTAATGAGCTGCTGTGGTCTTCTCCTGAGGGGTTTTGGGGTAAGGGTAGCTCCTCCCCGATAGAAACGGTTCTTGAAGGAGTAATGTTTGACTTGAAAGCAAATATACTAATATCTGAGCAGGCACTGGGAAATAAATTAGAATATTTGTTTTGTCTGTGTAATTTTTTTTTTGTGCTGCAGTTCTTATTTAATATTGCTATGTTGAAAGGATATAATTGGAGTACTATATTACGGGGGAATTGCAGTAATAATAGCACTCAGATCATTCACATTTTTCTAAAGTCACTTTAATGCTGTTCATTGAGCAGTAGAAAGAGCTGGAAGTTTTGCAAGGAATGCAGAGAAATAAAACCTGTAAAACCTGGCACAGTGAAAGACTTTCAGTACAATATGAATGTTGATACTTCAAAAATCACAAATCATCTTTCTATTAATTCGCTGTAGAATAAGGCCTCCTCAAGATAAGACTCAGCAGTGCTGTGTAGTTGGTATTTAAAGTATGTCCATCTGCATCTAAACGAGTAGCTCCAAGACAATCAGATTATGCAGTAGTTACTTTGGTGAGAATATCGCCTAAGTGGAATGGAAACTTCATTTTGAGTCTAATATTAGACCCTGCTTTGGAAAATTCCTTTTAAATGATCACAAGCTGGGAATAGCAAAAGAATTTAACTTTCGACAGACAGCATTCACCAAGAATTTGTTTTTAACTGCTTATGTTGGGTCCCTGGGAAAGCAGATGTGAAAAACTAACCAAAGTGAATTGACTTGACCTGATGCAATGTTTATATCAGTAGTTGATAAGTTTTCCTCCCTCGTCTAATTTGTTCAGGATATTTTCATTCTTTAAGCATGAGTAAGTCTGGGTTGGAATAGTTTGAATGCTTGTTAGTCTAATAATCTGAATCTTAAAACAGGCAGACATTATTGCCTATAAAGGGGTCTAAGCGAAGTTGAACTGTTTTGGTTGTCTTCCACAGTTGGGGATAAGTATAATTTTTTAGACCAGCAAAGAAGAGTGTGAGACGCTGTTTCTTACCTCCTGATAGTTCAGAAAGCTTACTGATGTCTGTGTGCTTGTACTGCAAAATGCCACTTACATTTGGTGGACCCTTTGAATGACAGCTGCCAACCAAAGGTATCAAGGCCAGTTTGAAGGGTCATGATGACGATGATGATATTCTTACCATCATTATTCCTAAGGCAGAAAGGATATTAGGAATTCATTGTGAATGATGCACAGCTCAGGAATCTTTAGAACTACTGCTAAATCTCTGCTTTTCTCTTTGTTGATCAGACAGTTGCTTTGAATAAATTAATTAATTCCTAAATGAGGTGTCATCACCCTATATGGAGAATATACAAATAAATTATTTTTGAGGAAGAGAGAGGAAAAAGAGGAGCTGATGGATGGGGCTGACTCTTCCCTAGCTCTATCCTGTCCCTGTGCTTCTGTGGTTTGGTCATTGTTAGTGTTTTTATCAGACTTGAGGAAAACATCCATGGGATCTCACTGCTAAGGAGGGTTCAGCCTGGCCTTCTCTGCCAATGCATGAGACAAGAAGCAGAACAGCAAGATAGTATGATGAATTCAATGCCAGGGCAACAATTTTGCTGGGAAAGACATCATAACAAGAACACTGATTTCTTTAGCTCTCTTTCAGAGCATAAGGTGGATTTATGTGATGCAGGAATGTGTATCTCAGACAGAAATCAGATTATGACTTTAAGCATCTGTTAAACTTGCCCCTTAAACTTTTTTCATAAAGCCTGACACCAACCTTTTTGTCTTTTTATCTATACCTGCATGTCTCTGCTTCTGCTGTCATTTCTTCTGATCATTCAGAAATTCCTAAAATGTCTAAATTGCTGATCTGTCTCCTTGCAGGCAAGTCTCACCTGGCTATAGTGCAAAGAGTAAACAATGAAGGAGAAGGGGATCCTTTTTATGAAGTCCTGGGAATTGTCACTTTAGAAGATGTGATTGAAGAGATCATCAAGTCGGAAATTCTGGATGAAACAGATCTATACAGTAAGTAGAAATATTTGCAGTTTGTTTGTAGATGAGAAGAAAGACTCCATCCAGGAACAGATGTATTTATACCTGTGTTTTGAGAGATGTTACTGTGCTGATTTAAAATCTCAGTAGTCAAATTGTTGAAGAAGTTGCCGTAACAAAATGACCTGCAGATCCCTCAGATGGTCAAAGTAATTTTTGTTTATGCAGCATAGGAACCTCACTCTTTAGGCTTTGTTAATACAGAAGCAGGACAAATTTCTTTATTTGATCCTTTTACCAGGGAGGTTTACATCTGCAACAATCTGCTCTCTCCTGTCAGCTGTTCACCGCTGAGGCTTGTTAAACCTTTCTGTTACAGTGATTGTGATCTCCCACATTTTCCCCTATTGTCCCTCTGCCTCAAGGGACTGTAGTCCATGTACTACCATACTTCAGCAAGAGGCAGGCCAATACCATGCCTCAAGAAACAGGAATGGAGTCACTTTAGAATATCTGTCACTCATTGAGAAATCTTGAGAATGGAAAATCTTCCTCAAGGCTGAAAACCAGCCTGTCCTAAATGCCTTCCCTTTTTATCACTAAGCACAACTCCTTTCTTCTTTGTGTTAATGTCTATTGAGGAAGATGATGCTGCAGGTCAACCACTACCTGGGACTTGAGAGATCTGGACCCTTTTCTTTCCCAGAATAAAGCTTGGCCAGTTACCTAATGTGTCTCCCTGCATCTGCACAATCTGGCCTGTGCATACAGGACTTCCTTTCAGTCATTCTTCATCTGTCTTATCTGCAGTTTGATCACTTGCTGGCAGATGCTATTTTTCACCATGTGTTTGCATGCAGCACAAGGATGTCTCCAGATTCTATTATAGTAGAAATAATAATTTTAAGTATCTTTAACACTGTCCAGCTCTCCTTTGCTTTCTTTCTCTTTCCTCATGGAAGGGATCGGAATGTTTCTACAGCATTTTTTCAGGCCAACCCAAGCGTCTTCTATCCTCCCTCCAAGCCAAATGCCCAATGAGCACTTTATACTGTGGGATAAACTTGTTTTTACCTGAAGTGCTTTCTGTACCTAGTCAGCATTTTATCAGTGTTTATGTACCCAAATGTTCATGTAAATCACAGTTGTGTTTCACCATGTGCTGAACAGTCTAATTACTATGTAAATCACAGAAGTCCAGTTAGTATTGATTTCTTTTCAAACCTTCACAAATGAATTGTTGGGCTAATCAGTTACAACATAATGCTTTTGCAGTACAAAACTTCCTTTTGTACTCCAAAAAGATCCTATCTTTACATTTGAGATATTTACATCCCTCTGTGAGGGAAGACACTGCATATGCTTTCAATTTTCCTCCCTGCCTTGTTTGTTAAGAGAAAACACATAGATCATGCTGTGTTGTTCTTCAGGACAAAAAAAAGCTTTGCCAATAGGATGTTAGAGGGCAAGGAAATGAAAATTTAATTTTAATTTTACTACTTGAAGGCTTCCTATATTAACAAAATAGAGCTGGTGAACATTGAGTTCACTTGAAACTCTCCTTCCTGGGATAATTTTATTGAAAATTCCTCATTCAGATCAGGAAGGAAACTTCCTAGGCTTCCTGGAGGATGCAGGAAACTTTTGTGGGTGACTCCTACTAAGTACCATGAAGAACTTCTAATTTTTTTATGAAGCACTGGAGGTCATTCCACTGTTTAGACTGAAGGATACTGTAGCAGTAAGGGAGAGAGCAGAAATCCCAAGAAGCTTGGAGGATCACAGGAAGTGTGAGAGGGTTTGGACTTGGGCAGTCAACCTCCAGTTGGTTTGGTGATGAGAACATGTATGAGAACATAGGTTTATTGAAGGTACTTTATTGCCCATGATATGTTAAGGCAGGTTATTTTTGGTGCTGCTATCACAGTGTCACTGTTAGTAACCCCACCTCTGAGTCTGTTCATTATTATAGCAGTCTGTCTTGCTCAGCTCAGAGCAAGTCAGCTTGAAACCCTTGGACTGATTTGCGCTGTACTAGGTGTTTACTTTGAAAAAGAGCTTTTGAAAAATTCTGGCAGTGTTGTTACACTTTGTTCTGAAGTTTTAAAAATGTTTTGTTTTGCTTTGATGGAAACTTGAAATTTGATGAAATGACTGACCTTAGTGTTGGAGCTGTGCCTTTCTGTTGTTTCCATTAAAAACCATTTGTACTGTGTTAAGGTGGAAGCAATAGTATATTTACAGTTTTTTGCTGAAAGCTGCTCTCACTGCTGAACTCTGCAGCTGAATTTCTGGAGGGTGACAAATAAATGTGTGTTATGTCTTCATGTGGCTCTATTCTGCTGTGGCTTGCAGAGATGTTGGGAGCAAGGAGAAGATGGGAGCAGGAAAAATTATTAAATATGTTTGACACATTAATATCTGGGTAGACTGAGTACTTCTTTGTACTGGGGATGCTGAAAGGGTGGATAGATGATATTGCTGTCATGACACATAACACATTTCAGCCCATGTCATGATGAAGAGCTGCCAATGTGTTTGGCTCTTAGTACTGGAAAGTTGTAGCATTTTTTCATGGTTGGCACACTACAGGAATCTGTCCTGTGCTACCATGGCTCTAGCCATGGTAGGAGAGCATTTCTCAGCTTTCCCAGAGGCCCAAGAGAGAAAGCTGTATATACTGTGTTAGGCTGCACAGACTGCTTGCTCCTTCTGGTCCAGGTTTGACTGGTGGCCTGTCTTATTTAGCTCTTTCTGCTTGAAGATGAGTTTCATCATCTCTGTCATGTCTGGAGCTTACTGCAGATGTCTGCTCTGTCCTAAAGACAAAAAGCACAGAGAGCAAGGACTTTCCCCAGCAATTGCCTGGGTGCATTTGCAGTGCCTGTCAA
This sequence comes from Parus major, assembly GCF_001522545.3. Taxonomy (NCBI): domain Eukaryota; kingdom Metazoa; phylum Chordata; class Aves; order Passeriformes; family Paridae; genus Parus; species Parus major. Next base: position 21,958,957 of record NC_031775.1, read on the forward strand.
TCTGCCTGCCTCTCCAACTGAATGGGTGATCTGAGGTTTGAACTGCCTGCTCTGTAGCTGTCTCCAGCCCAAGCAGGCTTCTTCAAGGAAATTAATGCAAGAATTCATTATGTTATGCATCAGGCATCAAAGTTCAGGATTATTACAAGAGATATCACAGCCTTAATTTTGTTTTGACCACTCATCCTCTGGAGTTCTCTACCTCAGCCCAGAGTTCATGGTCAGGCTTGTTGCCTGTGATTTGAAGGAGAAATCTAAATATGCCCAGAACCTACTGAAGATATCTCACCAGAAGTTGTAGTGAGAATATCCCTTATGCATCTCATTGTTCATGTTGCAAAACCAAACAGCATCTCAGCACTCTGTAAGCAGAGATCACTTCAGCATGCCAAGATAACTTCAGTGCCCACATCTCCATCTCACTTACTGGAGAAAGGACAGACAGGAAATACCTGGTTCAGATTCAATTACATTGGTCACAATCCAGTCCATGGTTCTTATGTCTTACAAGAAGCTCAAAAGTTGTTTGGATAGCAAAGAACAATTTAAGACCATCCCTTGCAAAAATAAGCCAAGATAATGGCTTTAAGCCATGTGGCTCTGCTATAACCATGTAACATTTTTCTTGAGGGAAGGTTTTTGGATAAGCTGCCAAGGAAAAAAATAGGAGGAGTTGAAATTGCCCATCATTTGAGTTAGAGCCTGAGTCTCTTACCTTGATGACCATTATGGACAGGAAGATTTAAGGCATCTTCCCATTGTATGATGCTGGTCTTGTTTTCAAGTACCAGTAGTGCAGTGTGAAGCCTGCAGTGTTACAGCTCTTTCAGAGGAAAGGCACAGAGATGTTTCCCTGTCCCAGGGCCAACACTTATACTTGTGATATTTGCCTCCCTGAAGAGAGCAATGATGGAGCTTCTTGTGAGAAAACACCTCAGATACAGTGCTTTAAAAATAACATTCTCTGAGCTTTTCAGAAAAAGCAGTTTATATTCTTATCTCTTACAAGAGGTAGGACCTACTGAGAGCTTCTAGGCAACTTTTTTTCTTACTAATTTTCCATTGCTTTGGTATGCATCGTTCCTTTAGCTGAAAATATAGATAAGGTCTGTCTCAAACTATATTCCTAAGGCAGGGATTGTTTTTAGTCTGTAGCCACTCCCTTCAGTGGTTTCTATTCCTGCATTTGGAAGAGAAACTGCAGTCCCTGATGTAGTCCAAGTCTTGGGTAAAGTACTACTAGGGTAAGAGGCTTCTGCTTTCAAAGAGGAAAAGGGGCATGGGTCATCATTGTTCTTCTCCATGTGCCTGGGAACAAGTATCTCAAGCTTTCTAATTTGCACTACTCACAGACTATGCTCTAGATGTCTCAAATAGGTAAATTACTGCCAGTACAGTATTGCTGTTGAGTCTGCAATAGTCATGTAGTGGAGGCATGTTCCTGGAAGCTGAGGATCTAGATGTACTCATGTCTAAAAGACTAGGTGATTTGGGAAAATTTAGAAGCCTATAAATTACCAGTATTGTGTGTTTCCAAGCCTCAAACTCAGCCACTCTGAGCCTTATGTAGTCTGTAGCATATATTTGGACTTGTAAAGGACTCCAGATCTCAGTGGCTTCCAGTGCATCACTTTATTCATCTTTGCATGTATCACTCGAAATCTGAAAAAGCACCTGGGAGTATGTGCAGTTTCACAGTGTCAGCTTCACCTACAACTCTTTGTGTGCCTGCCCAAGTCCTGTGCCAGAGCTGCCTGTGATCCCTCAGAAGTCCAGTTATTTTACACTAGTGGGCTAAGGGGCTGATAGACAAGTAGCTGCAGTATTCTTAGGATCTTCCCCCTCCAAGGCCCTAGAACCTGAGCTGTGTCTCTGAGGGGCTCACAGGAATTGCCTAAACACTTGGGTTTCCTGCACTCTGTGGGGCTCAGAGCTGTCTGACAGCATTCTGCTGCTTATAGGCACTGCCACCCTACATGTGGTGTCACCAGAGAGGAGCAGCACCCTACCATCTGAGCAGAGACTCTTCTCCCTGGAACCGATGTATACCATACCCCAATGTACCTGTAGCTGTCCACCTACCTGGTTTCCTAAACATTTTGGGGCATCAGCCCAGGGGGTGGATGGTAATTCTTGGGTTGTTTGTGTCTCTTTCTTGTTGTCTTCCACAAATGCAGATTTCTCACCACAGAGCCTGTTTTAAGATGCAGATGAACCAAGTGGCAAGTTTTTAGCTGAATAAAGGACAGGAGTCCAGGATCACTAGCAGGCAAATAGCTATATCTGAATTTCTGAAGCTATTCTGTACTTTATTCTGGCTTCAGTGCCTGTAAAGTGGCCAGAGATTCCCACCTCCAGGCTGTGTACCTTGCCAGCTTTTACTGAAGTTCAGGCAAGACAAAAGAAACTGCATATACCAGACAATGGGAATACTTCAGCCAAAGGCATACAGATTTTGCCACAGCTGTGCAAAGTCACTGAAGCCAATGGTAGAGCAAAAGAAATAACTTATTGTCTATTTCTTCTGTGTATGTGCTGGGAATTTTCTACAGAATATATATGTAAAAAACAGCTATCACAGCTACGCTTGTAAAACAACACCTTTTAGTGTTTAGTAGTACTGAGCAGGACTTCTCCCTGCCTGAAGTGTAACACACAGAGCTGCTCTGCAATCAGGTGTTTGCAAGCAGAGACTTTCCCCTGACCAAGGTGACAAAGATGTGACAGAGGCTGGGGTGCCTGGCTGTGCAGGACAGGGGCCCATGGCCACACAGCTCCTGGCTGTCTGTGGTTTGGGCTGTGTGATGGTGAGCTGGGCTTTGCAGAGGGGTCTTCCTGCACCTTGTGCTCCGCGTGGCCACCCTGGCTGACTCCGGCCAGCGCGGTTCATGTTGGACCCCGTTCTAACAGAAATCGCTTCCTTCCTTTCTTCTCCCACCCTCCCTTCCCCAGCTGATAACAAGACGAAAAAGAAAGTAGCTCATCGGGACAGGAAGCAGGACTTCTCTGCCTTCAAGCAGACAGACAGCGAGATGAAGGTTAAAATATCACCGCAGCTCCTCCTGGCAATGCACCGGTTCCTGGCAACAGGCAAGTGCGGGTTATCTCTTTTTGTGATCATGCCAGAGCCTCGGAGGCAGTTTGTCAGCAAAGGCCGGTGAGGTGGGTGGGACAGTACAGGCGGGAAGGGAGGCTGGATTCTGGGGTGACAAATAATGCCACTGTTGTGTTTTTCTTTTTAAATTCTCTCCTCTCCTGTGTTCAGTGTCGGCATGAACCCTCTGAGACATATACCAGGGGTGGACCAGTAACTTTAAATTGGTCTGAAAGGTAAGGATGAATGCCAAGTGCCGCACTGCATGTCTAGAGTCCGTCAGATTAACGACTAGCAAGTACACCCCATTAGGAAGAGCTCAGGGAACAAACCAAAGAGGACTCGATACCACTGGCCAGCTGGCTGTAATTGCACTCTGGCGCCTTCTCCAGAAAGAGATGCTGGACTTTTTGCAGGAAGGTCTAAACCTGTTCCATGAGGCTTTATGACTCCAAGTGAAAAACTCTCCTGACACATTTAATGCAGACTGCACAGGTGGTTGAACTGTACTCTTTAAAATGGATTTCTGTCTGGCTTGTGTGACCTCCGTTGATGACTTCAGAGGTTTCAGAGGACAGTTGTCTCCATCCCAGAACACCTTGATGTTTTAGCCCTTGGGTGGGCAGTCTGGCAGAGAGACCAGGGCCTTGAATGGTTTCTTGCAGCTGGTATTGCCTTTCGTCGTAAACTTGGTCCTTTCACCTCAGAGATGAGGCCTTTAAACAGGAGAGCTTGTGGAAAAATGCCTTCCTATTGCTTGTGCTGTCTCTCTGACATATAAAGACTTCCCACATGCAGGCCTTTCAGATGGTCATCTTTCGCTGCCGTGTTCAACATATATTTGTGGGTGGAAAATTTATAAAGTTGCTTTGTCTGAAGTTTGCCAGCTCCACTTGGAAGTTAGTACTTCCCCTCCTCTAAGATGCAGTAACTGCCTGCCTAGATGCTCCTAGTCTGTCTTCATGCTTTATTTTGCCTCTGTGACTTGAAAGAAATATGTACATGATCGGTTATCACATCTCAGCTGAGGGGCAGTAATTCCTTAGAAGGCTCGGATTCCTACGGCTCATGTGCACATGAGCGTGTCCTTGGTGAAAGGAAGCAGTTCAACAGGAAGATGTGGATTTAACAGCAAGCAAGGCGTTGGTGTAGTGTACAAGACTCGATGGAGTTCCATAAACACCTGCTCAACAGACATAGTCTTACAGTGCTGCTTCTCTACTTGTTTTGTGGATGAAAGGATTGTGTAGCTTAAATACAGGTCTGTCCGTGAAGCCACTGCTAAAAAAGATGAAAGCTACAGTTCTGGTTTCTCTGTTCTAAATTGAGAATAGTATCTTTAGCAGATGATGGGTTGTTAATTGTCCTGTTCTGAAATGAGGTGTTGGGAAAGCTTATCAATTTGCATGTGTAATTCTCGTCATCCCTGGTTTACCTCTCCCACAAAAGGATGAGCTTTTCTACTTCAAACAGCTCCCGCTGGAAACACTGAAGATCAAGTGGATAGGGATTGTGTTCTGTGTGTCAGGCATTAATCCCACATGGTTTGAACTGACCTGTACTTTCTCTCACTTTGAGTAATAACTCTTCCCATATGAACCATGGCAGCCCCAGTCGTGTAGAGCATCTCTCTAGAGCAACTTTCTAGGCCCCAGGCAGTAATTAATTATTTTATTTTATTTTAATAAAGTGCAATAAATGCAGTGACTTCAACAGCTTTAGGGAAGGAAAAACAAATTCAAATGTTTTCTGTGCCCCAGCTGTAAAGCTCTTCCATTTATACAACTCTGTGACTCAGAACTATCAAAAGGGCAAGACCATCTTTTTCTTTTCCCTTTCAGATGAAGACATTATTTTTGGTTCTTTTGAAAAATACTTCAGTAATGGAAGTTGGGGTGTTACTGTGTTTTTCCCTTCCCCTTTACAAACCTAACAGTCTCAAAAGACAGGAAACCTGCAATTCCATAATGGATTTCTCTGCATTTGTTTGTCTTTTATAGGCAAATGCTTATTAACAGGTATTTCTAACATCTTGCCAGGCATATGAGGTGTAATGCCAAGTTGTATCTTGTGTTATAGAAGTAGAAGCATTTGGTCCATCCCAGATGTCAGAGAAGATCCTTCTCAGGCTGCTAAAACATCCCAACGTCATCCAGGAGCTGAAATATGATGAGAAGAACAAGAAGGCCCCAGAACACTACCTCTACCAGCGAAACAAGCCTGTCGACTACTTTGTTCTCATTTTACAGGTCAGGCATGTGATTGTGTAGATATATGCAAAACCTTTTATCTCCTGATATATCCCCCTCTATACCTGTTCCAGTTGTTGAAGTTTGTCTTCTTTCAAACATGGGAGGGGAACTATGGCTCCTGGGAAGTGTTTCTGCCTCCTTTATGACCTTGCCAACCTTGAAGAGCTCACTCAGCTGCTTTCACCCTCAGTTAAACCAGTTGTGAAGGATAAAATGCACTTCCCACTTCCAATCATCTGCCAAGAAATGGCATTATTCTGTGCAGTTTTGATCTGTGTACCTGAGGTGTAGTGAGAAGGACAGGTTTCAGTGGGGGCCTTGTGCCATCTACTGAACTGATGTCACCTCCTGCTGCAGCCCAGCAGAATGCAGACCCTGGGAACACTGCCATCCAAGCCTTTATCCTGCCCCGAGATCCCTGCACTTGTGTGGCTTTTAGATTGGAGCCCTGGTGGTGTGGGAGGACTGTTTTCTGTGTGCTCTGTACAGGATTGTTTCCAGTGCTGGCATCTCCCAGGTTTTCTTATCAGACGGGAATGGTTGAATGGCTTAGGTAAAGCTTTACACAGAAATTTAGTTTCAATCTAGCACCATTTCAACGGGAATAATCCTTTCAGAGAGATTTTGCTGGAAAGGTTCTCTGTCTGGCACAACTGAAAATCAGTCTTGGTTATAAAAGCACAGGCGTTGTAGCTGAAATTTTGACACAAGGCCTGAAACCTTAACATGGCCTTTAAAATAGAAAAAGGGAGGGGTCAAGTTTAAACACTATGTGATAAACAGCTATGAGAGCACTGGGATATTATATTGAGGATTCAACATAATTCTGATGTTAATTTTTTTTCCCCCCAAGAGTTTGAGGAGGCATTGGTAGCTCTTTAACTGCTCTTTCTTACATGCTGAATTGTTACAATCTGAAATATTCCAAAGGCAAGATAATCCTCCTGATGTAATGCTGCAAAGATGTAAATGGAGGACATGGGGATACAAAAGAACAATCAGTTCTTTCTGACCTATTTCACAATCAATAAATATTTAGCAAACACAACATGCCAGGTCTATAATGCATTTGGAAAAGTAAGTGTTGCAGTAAATATATGCTACAAAAATGGTAACAAGGTTGGTTCTGCCAAGATCAAGAGGGGCTAAATACTCTACTTTTGTTATTTAAATCGACTTGGACTTAGTCTCTCACATGGAGGGACCAAGAATGCCTTCACAGTAAATGCATGCCAGTAAACAATTAAATGTATATTCTTTTTGTGTGTAACTAGTCTTTGTCTGGGTGACAGGATTGTACCATTTGGAAGGCTTATAATGAAGAAATAAGCTACTTTTGTGTTGTGGAATGAAATTGGTTTTAAAAGGGATTTATATGAAGCTGCTGCTTGTGATAGCAGGAAAGTGGATTTGTGAGCTGGGCACTCTCTTCCTGCTAGGCAGATTTTGTTCTTTTTCTCATCTGGGAGAGTTAGATAAAATGACTTGGTACTGGGACTCCTGCAGGTTGAGTTCATTATCACCTTTTTCTGCCCTTGTCCAGTACTGTAAATTTAAAGGCATGATTATTTATTTTAAATGGGACTTAATGAAATAAAATAAGAAATTAATTCTACCTTGTTGGCCTCATTTTCACCCAATTGTGTTCAGGTGATGTTCAGTCTTCTTAGTACACCTGGGATGGGCAGTCTGTCTCCCCTTCCCAACCTAGCCAGAGGAAAAGCATTGCAGGTAAATGATGTTGTTTGCCTGAAATTCCAAATTTTGCGTAGTTCTGCCTGAAAGCTGGATGAGATCTGTTCTATCTGCAGTGGTGTGCTGTGAGTCTCAGTGCAGTAAGGATGAACATGAAAAACAGACCCCACTTAAAAGACAATTATTTTCGGCTACAGAGTAACTGGGATGTTTCACAGCTACGTTTGATGTGGTTGGTACTGTTCTGGAGTCCTATGTTGGACATAATGTAATATATTTGGTTGAGACCACATCAGAAACAGGGGTACTTGCGTGGTGGTGTAGTTTTGTACAGCTTGGGAAGCACTGAGGAGCACTTGCTGGCAAGATTCTGTGAAAGAGCAGGATCTTAAGGGTGCTGGAATCTGTAAAACTGCTAGAAATCAAGAAGACCAAAGTGGCCCCAAGGCTGCTCCTTCAAGAATAAGGCTTCTGGGGGAATCTCACTGGTGTAGGCAGCTAGCTCCCTCACATGTTTTCTCCCATCTCCCTTCCTGTGTTTGTCTTAGAGGGAATTCTGTGTGAATGTGAGCTATGCCTCAAAATGTCTAGGTGCTTCAAGATCCCAGATGATTGTGCTGTGTTTAAGCTTGTTGTGCTACTAGGGGAGTACTTTTTCACTTTGCAGTAAAGGAAAACAGCCTGGAAATACTTGGAGCAGGGCAATAGTCCCAACCCAAAGCTGTGTGGTGATCCTGATCCTGCTCCTCTGCAGAGACTTTTGCTGGCCACAAGGCATCAAAGACCAGGGTAGCTCAGGGCACAAAAGCCTGTTGCCCTTCAGGGTCTGTCCCTGTTCAGGCACTGTTGCAAACTGCAGGGACCATGACACTGCTTAGGGATGTCAGGCAAAAGTACCTTTCAGGGCTCAAGTCTGATCCTGTGCCTTGAGACGCATGGTCCCTTTTAATTGCAGCTCTCTCCTTTTCCTTAACAGGGGAAAGTGGAAGTGGAGGCTGGGAAAGAGGGGATGAAGTTTGAAGCTGGTGCTTTTTCCTACTATGGGGTGATGGCCCTCACAGCATCACCAGGTAGGTCCTCTTCTGCTTCTGGAACAGTCTGAGCTCCTGCACAGTCCTGCCTGGCTGTGTCTGTGGGGCTGACGGGATTGGGACCTCCTTGCCAGCACAGCCTGTCACACTGTCCCTGGTGGGGACGCTGGCGCTGACTCCAGAACCCAGCAGCTGGCAGTGCTTTGCCAGCTCCCGGAGGATGTGAGCGTTGACTTTAGTGAGGAATGTGGCTGGTACTGGTGGAAAGCTTTGTAGTTTTGCTCGTGGCAGGGTAACAGGGAGTGAATTAACAGGAATAAATAATTAGTGGCAGAGGGACATCTAGTGGTGTGAGGAGCAACCGCCCGGTTAGTTTGGGGATGGTTCTCTTTACCAGTCTTGTGCCTGAAGCTGTCTTGAGAGAAAGGATGGAACAGTGCCAGAAAAGCAATTCCTGCTGTCAGCTTGTGTGGAAATGTACCTGAGAAATCAGCAAGGGGGAAGAGGTGGTGCCTGAGGGTGAGCGTGAGCCACCTATAAGCACACAAGTGGTAGCCACACAAGCCACCACTTCACTGGCACAGGCAGGGAGTTCTCATATAATCTACCAAGAGTTGGCTCCAATGCTGCATTTCAGCATTTGGTGATATATTTTATTGCCTGCAGTGTCACCACTTAGGTCATAACCTCAGCTGGAAATGTGCAGCCCTGCTGGGTGAGCTGGGGTGCTGGAGCTGGTGTTGGCCTTCTGCAAACACAAAGCCACTTGTTCAGCTCTAGGGGGAGATGTTTCTCATGCTGAAATTGTGTCCTGTCACAGGAGGATTTACATTCCACTTGAGAAGCAGTTTGTTTTAATTGTACACTCAGGAGTGCTCCCTTTACATGTGTGTACCTGTGTGTATGTACACTATCAAATGGTGGTGGAATGGAAATGGTTTTGTGAGGTATGAGTGTAACCTTGTTAGACTCTACAATCAGCAGCAGTTCTCTGGACCTCTGTGAGCTCACTTTTACAGGCAAGACTAATTCCTTAATTATGTGCACTTTAATTTGTTTTAATTTAATTAGTAGCTTACACTTTTTGAGATTTGAGAGATTTTGAAGCATGCAGAGCACTGGTTGGATTTTATCTCAGTAATGGCAGCCATGTTAATGAGGAATTGTGACACGTGTACAACTACATTATACCCTGAGCTTTTGCAATATGGGCCAGGCATGGAGCCAGGGTGGTCAGGCATGGTCACTTCTACCAAGCTTACACTTGGAAATCATCTGTGGCATCTCTGTTTTGCCAGCATTGTTCAGTTTGAACATTTTTGTGTGTTCTTGGGTTTTGGGTTTTTTTGTTTTTTTAATGTTCCTAACCCTCCTGCCAGTTGCCCCAAGTCCTATCAGGTCAAATGGTCTTCTCTCTGTGTGCCCTGAAATCCATCTTTATAAGAATATGCACTACTGTAAAGTAATCTTGGTCAATCTTGAATTTACCTTCAACTGGTTGGCTTTGTTTTTTTGTTTTTTGTTTTATGTTTTTCGTTTTTTACCTATAGTGAATCCCTCATTTGTTGGCTTTGCCTCCAGATTCAGGGAATTTGTTTATGATGTCTTGAGGCATCCTGAGATATCAGTTGAGATCAGCTCATAAAAATAAGTTCCTGTTGCTGTGTAGACAGGAAAGCTCATGGAAAGTTTAGGTTATCATGGAATGAAAAGAAACTTCTCTTCTGTATGTCCTAAATAAACTACACATGCTTGCTCTCCCCACCTGGAAGATGAAGCCACTAACAGGCGAGTAAGACACTAAAACTGAACAATAAAAAAACAGCAGCACAAACAAAACTACAGAAAACAAACAAACAAAAAACAAACAAGAAAAGAGTGAAGGTTTTTTCTTTAACTGCAGCTGGGAAGGGATTTGCAGGGATGGTGAGCAGTATGATACCCATCCCAATAGGGATGAGCTTGGAGAATCACAGCCTTGCTTGATATTTTACTGGAAACTTGAAAAACTATGAAGTATCCTTTGGCTTTATTTCTATTATTTGACTCCCATAAGGAGGAGCACCCTGAATGTTTTCTGGCTTGTTTTAATTCTTGCCTTCCAGGCTGAAGTGGGCACCACTGCTCCTTTTGAACTCTTTCAAAATATGAGTGTACCTTGATGGACTATTTGGTGCTGGATAATCATTTAAAAAGCAAGTGAAAATTACTCACTTCACTCCAATTCCTTGGTCTTGCTTTTTGGTTTATTCCAAAATTTGATTGTGTTTTTTGGTTTTGCTTTTGTTTTAACCCTTTGCTTTTTCACAGTTGATTTGCACTTCTGGTTTTAGTTTGTCAGTTTGTCAGCTGGCTCCTTCCCCTGTCAAGTGTGGATAGCAGCCGCCTTTCTGGTCGTGATCTCATCCTTTTTCTCTCCCTCTTCTAGTTCCCTTGTCCCTGTCTCGTACCTTTGTTGTCAGCAGAACAGAGTTGTTAGCAGCAGGTTCTCCAGGTAAATCTGCATGCTTCTATTTTCACCATTCTTGTGACTGCCCTGATGCCATAAAAAGTCAGCTGCAGTCTGTATTTGTCTGACCCCTTTGCTTGTTAGGGAGAAGTCCAGCACAGAGTTGTGCCTCACAGGTAGGTATCCTGAACTTTTGTTTGTGGTAACTGGTCAGCCATCAAAATGGGAAGAACTAAAAACACATTTAATAAAATGTATTTGGTAATGTGTGCTTGTTCTTTTCTCTCATGTGGATGCTGGTGGAAAATCAGGAGGGGAGATGTTTTTGGAAGAATGTATTCTCCCCCAAGCTGAGGCATAAAAAATTCTGAAGAAAATGCATTTGGCAGAGGAGAATGTCTGCTGCTAAACTGCCATAAAAGGAAAACTTATTTAATGGAAGTATTTTATATTCTCATATGGATAAATGCTATGGTTTGTATACAGTCTGGCCATTTCAATTCCTGGAAAGCTTTGAGCTTTCTCTCAGTGAGGTTAATGCCAGGGGCCGGCACAGTGATCTGCTGAGTGCTTGGATTTACAATGGAATGCACAAGAAGGTTGTGGGAGCATTTTCTGGTTCCTGTTGTACTTAAGACCTTTCCTTGCTGTATCATCAAGCTGACTGGCACAGAAATTCTTTAGGAGAGCAGAGACCAAGAAGGGAACAAACTGGGCCAAAAAGAGCTCTGAGATGTGGTTGAGAGATTGTAAATTGGGAAGCATCAAGAACTGAGCTGCATGCATGGAGTGGTTGGGAAAAACAGAAACCCATTAAGAAAGTCTGTAGGAAAAGAAGAATCCTAAAATAGTTCGGGCCACAGTGAGTGTATGTCTTCCTTTTGAAGTTTTTTCCAGTTTTTTTCAGTCTTTCCCCAGAACTAAAAGGAAGCAAGATGATGATGTGCATATTTAAGTGAAACATCTCTGAAAGATTAATACATATCATACATTTTATACACTTTCACCATCTGCTTCCTGTATTTCACTCTTTTTCTTAACTTTAGAGAATGTATTTCATCGTTGGTCCCTAAATTATCTTCATACGTGTTCTGAACAAACTACAGGTTGTTGCCTTGCAGGGGATTATTTTCCTGCCATGTTAAAGTTTCCTGCTGCTAAACACCAAAGAAGGGGGAGAAACTTAATCTTTCTTTAATTATACTACCTGATGGCTCTCCTTTAAGCTTGGCTACTTTGATTATCTTTCTTGGCTTGGTTCTTTTGCTTTGCCAGGTCTTCTTTTGTCACATTTATTTTTCCTTTTACATTCCACAAATAAATATACACTTTGCACAGGTTGTTTCCAGTATAAATGCCAAGCATACTTTATAGCTTTTTCCCCAGTTAAGTAAAAAAAAATTACAAAAAATAAACAAGGGAAAATCATAGTGGGAAGAATCTTCTTTGTAAGAACTGATAATGTAAGCCTGGTCACTGTCACGATGTGGTAGCAGTTTTGAAACTCAGACCTTTTATGGGGTGCTTATGAAAATAATCCTACTGTTGATACACAATTTCATAATACAATTGTACTGATGTCCATCTTGTGGCTTGTGCTCTTTATCCCCTCTATAGAAAGGTGAGGAGTGTAGGAAAATCTGGGTAGAGAAGCTCTAACGTGGACCTGCCTGGTGTTTGTTATCTGTTCCTTCTGTGCCCTGTCTTCTTCATTATCTTCTCTTCTCCTTTCCTGAACTGAATGCCATCCAGAAATCATGTTGTTTCCCTCACATTTTTAGAAATCATACCTTTTTGTTCTGTCCTTTTGTCTCACATCTCCCTTTTTCTTTCTTATAATGCTTTGCCATGTTGCTCTATACCCTTTGTTTTTTATTAGTAATGTACTGTAAGATCCCTGGTGGAAAGAAAAGGCAGATGCAAGTCACAGTGGTGTAAAGTTGTTCCAGATGGAAGCCTTTATCCCAAGCAGCAGCGATGCTGTTCTTGTCACACACAGCCATATTTTTGTATACAGGTGGGAAAGAGGACAAATTCATCCAGCTTTCACAGTTCCTTGTTCTCCAGTGGGAATTTCATCATCAAGCCTTGTGTGCAGGTAGAGTTTTGGCTCCTGGCTGGAGTTATTGCAGCCTGCTGTGGCTTTCAAGTTGGCACAGAGGAAAACCTTGCAAGGTTCTGGGTGTTTCCACCTAAGCCTGCACTTGGTGTAGGCAAAGGCACTGGAGAATACGGAATTCTGCACTAATTCCATAGTGCAGAAATGGTGGGGAAATTAACAAGTTGTCAGAACATATATTTTTTTATTCCCCCTTTTAAAATTGCAAGGTCTTTCTTCATGAGAAGGATTTAAAGTGGGGAATAAGAATCAGAAATATCAGGAATAAGAAATACAATTCTGTATTCCAGTATTAGGTTTAGGAAAGGCTGTGTCATTTGGACAAGGAGATATTATACTTTTAGTGATTAAGTAGCAAAGGTAGAGTTAAATTTAAGGGAGTTTTTTTATTTTTTAGGAATAAAATTATATGTAGAAAAGTCTTCAGAAAAAGAATTTGAAAGGCTTTTAAGGATATTTTTGTTGATTTGCTCAAAGAGACGTTATCTTAAGATTATATGAAAATGATCTTTCAGCTTGAGAATGGGGATCATGTGGTGAGTAGCATAGTTTACATCAAGTTTGAATTTGGGCTGGCTGAATGAGTTTAAGTGCATTAAGATACAAAAATTCTCTGATCCCAAAGATAGTTCTTTGATCAGTATGTACTGTGTGTGTGCCCAGGGTGCAGCCCTTCTGCAGGAGGGCTTGGAATCTCTCTTAGGATGTATTTCTGCCCTCCTCTCTTCTGGGTCACTGCGTGGGTGGAAGCCACAGATGCAGAATGTCTGTGGTGTCCCGAAAGCACGTTTGCTTTGGATAGGCTGTGTCCAGTCACACTCACAGGGGACAGCTGCGAGGTCTTCAAGTGAAACCCTGCAGGACTTCAAGGCCAGTGGTGGAAAATGATGTCTGTAGTGTTCTCCTTTCCTGGACACAGATTTTTCTCTGTAGCATGGACTGTTTTGCCTGTATCACTGGCTGGCATGTACTACATGGAGTTTTCTTTCCTTCATTGAGGTTTTGCAACTTCAAGCACTGAGGAAATGTTGAAGTAAGTGTCATGTGCACTGCACTCTGGTCTGCTGAGGACTCTGTTACTCCTGCTGAAAATGTGTGCTCTAGCTCAGGGAAAAGGCATATGTAGGTATCAGATGACATAAAAGGCAGTAAGGTTCAGCTAGGACTGACTGTGGATGAAAGTAACAATGATTAAGGAAAAAAATATGTTAAGTATGGTCTGACTATCAAGAACTCCTGTAAGGGAGCTGTGGGAAGTTACTTTTCTGTGGTAGTTTCTGCTCATTGGCTGAAGCACTGTGTTCTCAGGGCATGTTTGTTGCAGCATAAACAAGTACTGGTTTGTTTAGGGCATACTCAGTGATGCTGGCTCCCAGCTCTGGACTGAAAATGTACCATTTTTCAGGATAATTTGGTTGTTTAGCCACATATCTACTTATGAATGGATTAAGCATTTGCAGTTTATTTGTGCTACATCACAATTTATGTCCTTTTGAAAGTGGTGACTTTAAAGTTTTTCTACTTGATTTAAGAAATCTCTTGCTCTTGCCTGTTTCTTAGCCGAAAACAAGTCTCCACCTCGGCCCTGTGGCTTGAATCACTCAGACTCTTTAAACCGGAGCGATCGCATCGATGCAGTGACCCCGACGTTAGGGAGCAGCAACAACCAGCTGAACGCGTCCTTCCTCCAAGTGTATGTTCCAGACTACTCAGTGAAAGCCCTCACAGACATTCAGTTTGTCAAGGTAGGAAAAAAGCTAGAAAGACCCCGCTGGAAAGTCGGGCTTGGCTGGTAGGATGGAGAGCCTGGGGAAGGGAATTCCTTCTAAATTCCTCTGTGAGTAAATAGCATTATGAAAGCAGCTGTTTAAAAGTTACTTTAAACTACTTTTTTTCCAATATCTGCTGTCCACTGATTTGTCTTCGCTGTTCTTCTCATTTAGGCTTGTAAGTAGGTTGGTCACATAATTTTCTGGATTTCAGGTCCTTTGAGGAAATACTATAGAAAATAACCTCTGCTTTTAGTCAGACGTATCCTCATGAAGCTTTTGGACCCATCTGAAATGGAGAACTTTCATTATCAGACACTGTCCTTTTCTAAAGGATGAGACATGTACTGTTGGTTGCAGTTTTTATTCACTTCTGATTTTGGTTTCAGTTTGGGGTTCTTGATCTTACTTTCCGACTTGCCATCCTTCTTCTGCTTGGAGAAGTCTTGGACATTTCTCTTTATCTTAACTTCACATGTATTAGGCTCATGTCTCATACTACCAGTGAGTTGCTGCATGAAATAAAGCTCTGTCCCCCAGCATGGTGCATCCCACGCTGAAATGTGTGCGAGTCCTGTGGGAGAGGAAATCTAGCTGAGCTGAGGAACAGCTAATGCTGGCAGCAATTCCAGCCCAGCTGGGAGTCCAGGGAAGCTGATGTCCCGTGGCCAGAAGTTGACATTGGTGCTTTTCTTAAATTAAGTGCATGTTCACTGTTTGTTTGTATGCAGCTCAAGTGATTTGTGAACTTAACTTCTGTTAGTTAATTCAATGTTAAGAATGTGGAATAGAGTAGATACACTAGAATGCTAAACTGAGTATTCTGTAGCCAAATTCTAAAAGGAGAGTAAAGTCTTGCTGTGAAAACTTTGAGATACAAGTGCACTGGTTAATGGTTCAATCCTTCAAAGATTACATCAGTAGATGTTTATCACTGGGCAAGCGATTCTCACTACAGATTTCAATGGCTAATCTGCTGTACAGAGCAGCTGCTCACCCTGTGTTGGTTTATGTGGAGTCCTTCCAAATCTCACTGTGTTCATACTGAGGCTAATGGATGTTAAACTGTCCTGGTATCTCTGCAGTCAGACTTGCACACCTCTTCTTGCATCACTCTGCTTTAAGCGTAGGTCAGAGTAGTCAACAATAGTATTTTCACTGTGCCACATGGTCATTCATTCAATTAATACTTTGTAGGACCGGGGTTGTGACCTGCTCATGCATGTTTGGATTTTGCTTTTGGAGTTGTGACCTGATCCATCTGATTGTGTCCATTTCCAGTCCCTCTCTTGTGTTGCTACTGACATTTACAGTTTTCCAAAAGTCACTTTATCTCTTCCACCTTCCTGCCTGCCAAGATCACCCATCGCTGTGGGCTCATGGGGCTGCCAGTGCACATGTATTCTGCTGCCTGTCCTGGCTGAGAAGGTTGGCCTGGAGGAGTTCACAGGGCTGGTTGCTTGTGGCTCCAGGAGGAATTCTGCCCTCCACTACCACATGCAGATGTACAGGGACTATGGGCTTCCCTGGGGCATTGTGGGCAGTGACACTCTGTGCTCTAGGCCAGCTCCTGTCATCACTGTTCTGCTGAGTGCAGACAACTCTTGCAGAGACCAGTGGAAAACTTCATGGATTGCTAATTTGGACTCATCTCTGTGAGCATCCCAGTGTTTTCTAGAATCAAATGTCCTTATGTATAAGGCTGTAGCTCCTGCTGTGTTTGCTGGCCTAGACAAGAGCAGGAATGCTTGTACTCTATACTTGTACTATAGAGCTGTCTTGGCTCTATAGGGACACTTGGAGTCTCACCAGGAGCTCACTGAAGTTGGGAGAAAGACTTCACTGATCTCTGGTTCTGGTCCTAAAGGTGTGCATGGTTACAGGGAAATGGAGGTCTGATTTAAAAATCTCTGCATAGGAATAAATCCCTGCTTTTGACAGCATGGTGATTGCACAGCACTGTTTTTCCACCCTCCCTGGAAATGTCACCATGCTGTGGGTGTTGAGCTGGGATGCTCTAGGATTGCAAAGCACAGGGATGTTTTATGGAAACAGGTAAAGAGGGGTTGAGGTGTAGTCATCTGGAAAGGGAGGAAACCTTATCTTCTCAGTGTGCTCCACGGGAGATAAAGAAGTGTGATTGACTTTATTTTTTTCTTCCCTGTTCTTGGAGCAGATCTCAAGACAGCAGTACCAAAATGCCCTGATGGCATCCCGGATGGACAAAACACCTCAGTCCTCGGACAGTGAAAACACTAAAATCGAACTGACTCTTACGGAGCTGCACGATGGTTTGCCAGACGAGACAGCAAACCTGCTGAACGAACAGAACTGTGTGACTCACAACAAGCCCAACCACAGTATGCACAGTGAAGGAGCCATCTAGGAGCTGACTCCCCACAACCCACCCATCCCATCTCCTCAGCAGGACCAGTCCTCGCTCCTTCCTGCCTCCTCCCCAAGTGTGAACACCGTTAGTGTGTGCTTGCAACACTGCTGCATCCAGTGTTCTGAGACCAAAGACTTTTGCGTCCATTCTGGGAGCAGAAGAGGAAGAAACAGGAAGAAAGGAGCAAAGAGCAAGAGAGACTAAAGACCCAAACATAATTTGGGAATGGTGAGCCACCCTTGAGAACGATGGAAATTCTTCTTGCAAAGTAGAATTATGTTTATTTTTTATCTGTACTTTTGATCCTTGTTGGGTTTTTCCTCCTCAAACACATATGGGGAAGTTTAAAAGCTCCTCCGTTATTTTTTCAAGAGAGATCATGTTTTTAAAAAGTATTTTGCAGAGTTTTAAATTGTTTCTGTCCCTCATGAACCTCAAGTGGGTTCTGTCATGGTTTTGTAAATTGGCTCCAATGTCCTTAGGCCTCTTCTCACCCCTCTGTGGTCCTTTTTGTTGCCCTGTTGAAAAAGTTAGTAACTGGTACTTGTATGTTATTTGTGTCCTAAGAATGAGCAAGCTTCAAGGAACCTCTGATTTCAGCCACCTGGAGGACCAAGAGATGAGGATTATTATATTCTTGCAGTTAATTTTCAGGGAAGGAGTGGTTACTTTGGTATTTAATAATGTTTCAAATTTCAGAAGGTTTCTTTGTTAAACAGGCAAAAGCATTGTTACACTTACAGTTTTGTAACCTCCAAAACCTTTGTGTGTGTTGAAGATGATACTGGGGGGAAGGAATTAATTGGCAAAACTGCAGTCTCATGAAATGAAAGCCAGGTGTGATATTACATAGTGAAGTAACTGGGTGATTTTTCATTGATGTTTCTGACAATTGCATGGTGAAGTAACGTGTGCACCCTGAGACACCAAGTCTTTAAACACTCCTGTGCTGTAGCAGGCTGTGCACCATCACCTTGGCCAGAGCAGATGGTGCAGCCTTCGCTGAGTATCAGAACATCAGTCCTGTCCCCCCTGTAATCTCTAACATTAACACAGAAGATGCTGCTACAATTACACCCAAAGTACATGCTCCAGGTGACAATAAACCTCTGCCAGTGCAAGGATGGGCACTGCTGAGGAACCAGAACCATCCTCTCCTCTCCAAGAGCTGAAAAAACTTTCCAGACGCGAGTGTATTGCACTTCAGGGATTCAGACAGGTTCATTTCCAGGCTGTTCCCAGCCACATTCATTCCTTTGAGTGGATTTAGTGCATTTCCTTCTCTCTTGCTCCTTCTAACAGCTGTTGTAGGGATTACCGAGGTAGCAGAGCAGAGAGCCTCCCACCAAGCTGCCACCAGTGCAGGACAACACCTGCCTTGGGTAGCAGAAACCAATTCCTCCACCCCAAAAAACTGGATGCAGACTGGGTGCCAGCACAAGGGACCCTATGGCAGTTGTGCATCACCCATTTCCACAGATGGAGTCTAAGTCCTCAAATGAACAGAAAAAGAAAGTTGTCCCCCTGCCAGTCCTGTCCCCTTCCAATGCTGTCTCAGAAAAAATGTGAACATTGCCCTCAGTATCTGGATTGGTAAATCAGGCTTTGTGGTTCCTTGTTTCTCTGTTTCAAGACCCTGCTATGGCCCCTGGCTGTGTAGCGTTTCCCTTTCTTTACATGTGGAAAATACCTTTGGGGACACCCAAAGAAGCCCCCAGCCCCAAATGCAACTGCCAGAGCTCTCTGTGCCTGCAGGCCTGCCCCGTCTCTCCTGCTCGCGGGCTGTGGAAGGCACTCGCTGCACGTTCCCGTGGTCCGTCTGTGTCACTGGTGGCTGGAAAGGTGCAATATTCCATTGCAGGATCTCCCCATGGGAACTGGAGTGTGTGGTGTCAGAGCCAATTGGGTTTGCCTGTCTCCCTCCTCCTCCTCTCTCTTCCAGCTTCAGAAGCCAGCCCTAATTTTTGCTGTCCACCCTGGTGGGAGCCACCCATTTGGATGAAGTTCCTGCAAGGGGCATAGAAATTGCACAGTATCCAACTTGTGCACCCAGTGAGGACGAAATAGGCCCTCTAAAGCCTTGCTCCCACATACAGCTTTTTGACTTTTTCCCATCTAAAATTGTTTCCTTAGGCTTCATCCCACCCTCGCTCTGATGTGCACCAGCCCAGCACCGCTGAAGCACACGGCTTGGTGACAGCATGGGCTGCCCTAACCCTTGCCCCTTCCAAGAGAGCTGCCAATATTGCACCTTTCTCACAGAGCAAAATGTCCAGATGTTACAGCATTTGTCCTTGGTGAGGGACTCATCTCGCCAGTTTTTATCTAGTGTTGCTGAATGTAAAAGTTTGTTGGAAGTATTTGACACAGTGGCAAACTTGAGATGCAGTATCTGTTTTGTCAAACCTGCCAAAGGAGGGAAGGTTCAAGTCAAGGCAGCTCTCTCCAGGATGAGGTTGCTCTCTGGATCTGACTTCTGCTTCTTATGGCAGGTTAAGGATTTGTTTCAATGTCTGTTTCCCTTTAAAAAAAAAAAAAAAGCAAAAAAAAAAAGCAAAAAAACCCAAAAAAACCCCGACAATTTTTTCAACCAAAGCCATGTGATCCCAAAGCAAATACCTCCTGCTTCTGCCCATGCTGCACTGTTCCAAAATTTGCAGGCGATTTTTTGCATGACTGTTTTTCATCGTTTGTACAGATCAAATAATGGAAAGTGAAGTAATTTCACTTAATTTCCATAAAAATAGTTGATTATAGATGTGTTTCATATGGAAAATACATACCTGACCCAGAGGGGTTAGGAGCTGCTACTACTAATTAGCTTGAAGAACAAAGCATGGTCCTCTCCCTTGAGGGGGAAAAAAATCCAGTCTCCCTGTTCTCAGGGTATTTACAGTTTTACTGTTTAACAAAGCAAGGGGTTCCCGGCCCTCCTGGTGGGAACCATCACAGCAGAGGAGCCCTGTGCCCAGCTCAGGATCCCTCTGAGCCTCGGGACGGTGTTTGCCGGTGCCAGGGCTTGGCTCTCCTGCCTGCAGTGGAGATGGCACAGCATCCGATCCGTGCCCTTGCAGGGGTGTCCTGCCCGAGCAGACCTGCCCCCTCTGCCTCGGGGGCGCTTGGATGCCGTGCTGCAGTGCCATGAGGACACACGGCCGGTCACCGCAGCGCAGGGCAACAGCTGGTGGCTTTGGGAATCTTTGGACTTGACCTCAGACCTTGGCCAGGCTTTGACTTGTAGAAAAGATACTGCATCTTCCTGTGTCATCTCCTGCTGCCGCCTTTGTTCCCCTGGCCCGTCTGCCTCTGGGTGCAGGCAGCAGGGTGGATGATGGCCTGTTGGCCGGGGGAGGCTGGGAGGGCATCTAGCCATGGTTTCTACTGTCAATACAATTTTGCACAAGAGTTCTTTGAAGTGAGGTTTTCAACACTAATATCTTAAATGCACAACTGTGAATTATATCTTTTACACTCCTGTTGGTTGAATTTCCTTTAAATGAAATGAACCTGAATCTGTTGTAACTATGATTTATTTTTTTAAATTCTGTGTATTGCCAAATCTTTGTAAAGAGTGAAGGAATGTTCTTGCTTTCCAGTGAGAAGCTTTCTCCAAATGAGACTGACTCTGGTGATGTGGAGATCATATGAAGCACATTAGTTCTGAGAGGAGAGGGGCTCTGTGGGGTTTAGCAAACCAGCCTCAGCCACTCTGTGCCACAAGCTCAGACCTTTCAGAGTTTACAAAGTGCTTGTTGTTTTATTCCCTACTTGTCCACTCCCTGAAATCCCGGCACAGCTGGAGACTGCTGCCCTGGAGGAGCTCTGGATGGGTTATCTGACAGTGGGATAAGGAATGCTGGCAGGGTGTCCATGTTGGCTGGTGGGCAGGGGCCCCAAGGCTGGTGTGGCAGGAGAAGGTGCTTCCCCCATCCAGATGCACCAGGAGAGGAAGTTCCACAGGGCAGATCCTTCTGCTCACCACTTCTGCTCCAAACCTGTGTCACATATAGTTCCCTCTCACCTTCTTTTTGCCTCTGTAAGTTCCTGCTCTAGACTGAGCAGGAATGGGGTGTTGCTGTGGGGGCAGCTGGAGCTGGCTGCTGAAGGTGTGCAGTTCTTGGGCCTGTTGGAAGAAGGGTTTGCCAGTCATTCACATTGTGCTCATTTTTCTGTTCTTCCTTTCTTCTCCTGGACTCACTTCCCTTTTTCTCACCACTGGGGTCATTTTTGTTTGCTTTTCTTATTTTCTTTAAGTGCCTTTTTGTGTGGGTGGAGCTGGCAAGAGTAGGAGTCTCAGGATATGGCCCTTTGCCCTCAGGCCTGGAGAAAGCTTAGGGGTGGCAGGGCGAGCTGTCTGTGGCCCACACACATCACCCATTGCTGCTTCTCAGCTTTCAGGGCCCAGCTTGGATGAGGATGAGGATGAGATTTGGCACTGTTGGTGTGAACAACATTTGGTGTGAACAACTGGTTCAAATAAGCCCAAAGAAAACCAAAGAGGTAGCTTTGTGTGAGGGGCCGCTTGGGCAGCAGTGGTGCTTCCTGTGATCTCTGCAGAGCTCAGCCAAGGGGAGTGGGGGTGCTGATGGCAAAGAGCAGCCCTTTCCTCCTCATGAGCATCCTGCTTAAGTATCTTACATGATGGAGAACACAGCCACATTCTCCAGGACCCCTTGGAACATGCATCTTCCTTGTGCAGAATTACGTTCTCTATAGAAATCATTCCCACATGAAAGATGTACCATATTTTATACAAACCTAATACACACATCTGTGGTTTTAAATCTAGTACCTGTGTACCAGTTGTCAAGTTATCCAGTGTCTGGATTACCAGTAGAAAACTGGGGCTGGGGGTGGGGAAGGATGGTACAGAGTACCTCTTGTGATGCTGACGTGAGGCTTCATCCCAAAGGTGCCCGCACAGCACTGAGGGGTCCTTGTGTCCACACTGTGCCCTGTCTCAAGGCAAAAACTCTGGCTGTGGTGTGGTACAGCCCCAGATGTGCTGCCCATCCCACCACCTGGCTCCACTCTGGGGCTCTACACAGACCCAAAGAAGTACCTGTTCCCTGAATACTGAGGGTTGATTTGTCCCTGTGGTGAAATGATGAGCTTAACCAACACAATTGGGCATGGTACAGATGGGAGAGCAGCCTTCATCTGACTTAACCAGCAGGGAGGACAGGCTCTGCACCACAGGCTGGGCTGAGCAGCCACCCTCATCCCTGCACTGCTGTGACACTTGGTCCATCAGCTGCAGGTTTCTTGTTGGTGTGATGTCCGTGGTGATTCTGGCCTCACTCCTGTGTGTGGGCAGCACAGGGGACCTGGACATCCATGGCTTCCTGCAGAGCCCCCTCAACAATCCTGCTTGGTGTCTTGCTCTTGTCCTGTAGCCTGGCTTCATGCTGGGTTGTGTTCCTCTGGGGCCAGTCTCAGAGCTGCATCCAGATGAGGAGATGCTGTTGCTGTGGGTCCAAGGTGGTACAGTTGAGCTTTTCCATCTGGTGTGTGCATATTTTCCTGAGCTTCAGGGATGGGAAAGGGTCCCTGGAAAGCTGCCTCCAGCCACTGTCACAGTACAGGTGGCAGATGGAGTTGTTTCATAGGTTAGTAGCACTGAATTCAAAGTGATGTTTTCTTCTTTTTATCCTGAGGTCAGACTCTATAGCAATTCTTCATGCTGGAAATAATGGTACTCAAAGCTTCTGGTCTTCTGTCTCCAGCTGAAAAACATTTACCTTTGGGCTCTGTTTTCCTCTGAGTAGGACTGATCTGCAGTCAATGGTGCTCCTTCAGTGCAGATTTCTGGCTAAGGAAGTGCTTGGTGTTCAATCCTCCCCAGAAGCAGAGGTTTGGATGGACTCTGCAGAAGTGGCCTGTTATGGAACCAGACTAGAGGTTTGTCAGCTGTTGTGAGCCTGAAACATGCCAAGGCTGCAGGTGGCTCCAGTGCTCCAGGGGTGGATTTGATTTCTTTGTTGTCTTCTCCTCCAGAAACAGCATGGCAGTTGGTATCAGGATTTGTTGGGGAGGAAGGGCTTTTCCCAGCATTCAGTGCTTGGCATAGCAGTCCAGCATCCCTTCTCAACTGTTCACTGATCACAGAGCTTTATAATAGGAGGTGGTGTTTTATCCTCTGGGCATCACTGTTGAACCAAATCCTTCCAAATACAAGTGAAAAACTGATTGCTGTCAGATGCCTTTATTTGGAGGTGCCAATATGGAATGCATGTCCCAAAGATCACTGTGGGAGGCTGAGGGGTGGTACCTGATGAGCTCCTCTTCTCAGAAGTGACAGTCTGGCCAGGCCTAGATCAGCTCTGGTGTCATTCCTGCTTTAAAATCTCAGGTCCAGCAGGCTGGGCTGGCTTGGCTGGTGGGTTTTCACCCAGGGTACGCGCTCTGTCCTTCTGCATTGTGCTGGCTTAGATTCAGCAGTGTGGCTTCTGTGACAGCTGTGTTCACATCAGCCACAGCTGCTCCTCTGCTCCTCTCACTGGGCGTTAGCTGAGTGCTACGGAAGGCGAGAAGGAGGGGAGCAGTCAGGAGAGGGCCCTGCTGCAGCCTTTTTGTCTTCATTTCTCACACTGAGGGTAGGAGATGCTGCTCAAGGGACTCTGCCTTCCTCGGAGATCACATGGAATTTGAAAAGTGGAAGCCCACCAGGACCCCAACAGCAGTGCTGAGGTCCCATTTGATCCATGTTCTTCTGAGCACAAGGGTGGCTTACCAGCAGTTCGGGGTCAGGCCCTGCTGAGGGACCTCAGAGCTCTTGGCATATTTTTCCTCCAGCAGAGCCTGCCTTGACACCTGAATCACTGAGCAGGTGCCTGGATGCCAAACAGTGAATCTGAAACCCCAAATACTTGAGGTGTGTTCCTGGAAGCCACAAGCAGCTGGTGCTCAGCAGCCAGAAGTCTCACACCAAACCTTTCTCCTTCCTGGCTGCCCAAAGCCCTGTCCTGGTTGCTGCTGGCTTGGCCTTGGTCTCCCCATTCTGGAGCATGGTGGCTCTCCCTTTGCAGTGCATTTTTATGGCTGTCTGATCCCACTCCAGCCAGCTCTTCCCTGTGTCTTATTTGCCATCATATGTGGTCTTTGCAAATTGTATCATATTGTACATGACTTGGGTTTCCAGAGTTGTAGTATTCTGACTACAGTATTTCCGTGTGTGTACATAAACCTGAATAAGCACAACTGAAATCCTGAATGAAGTGTATACGTTTCATATACTGATTGTCATACAAATTAATTTTATAATTATTCCAATTTTGTTGTAGATTTCCAATCTTTCCTATTTATTTTGTACCAGATTTATTTGTATATTTTGTGATTTTGTTTTAAAGCATTTTGTTTATTTCTATTCTTTTTAGATAAATGATGATTTTTTTTTTCTGTTGAACATTCCAGTTTATGCATTTTTCCCTCCTCTATGCTCCCCCCTCATTTCCAAGGGACAGATATTGGCATGTGGGTGGTGGGGCTGATGTCTGTGATTCTGTACCCAGATCTCTGCTACTGGCACATTTAACAGTCTTTAATCTCCATTTCAGCTGCCAAGAGCCACAGAGAGGTCGGATCTTGTTCCTTTAGAGGCAGGTGTTGCTCGTCGCTTTGGTGGGTCTGGGCCTGTAAATCCTGAAGCTGGGGAGGGCTGTGTTGGTGGCTTTGCTGATCAGGGGCTGGCTGGGAAGCTGGTGGCAATGGCAAGCAGCTGACTTTTTGAAGTTCCCTCAAGGATGAGAATCTTTTTCTTTCAGTAATAAAAACCCCTTATTTACAACCTGCTCTCCATAGGTCATGTTTGTCTCTTGAGTGTAGATGCCATCTGTCTGTAGTGGGGGTTCCTGCCAGGCGGGGTGTGACCAGGGGTCTGCAGTGAGGGATGTGGCTGGGGATGACAGCAACTCTGGGGGATGGGAGAGGTTGGTGGAGTGAGTCCCTCCATTCCCCTGCACTTGGGTGCTGCTGCCTTCTCCCCTCGTGCTGGGGTTCACCAGTGGAGCTGTGTAGAGCCTGCAGCAACAGAGACATTTCTGAGTGGGAGAACGAGCCTGTGCTTAGTCCCTTGCCCACCATCACTTCCAGCTCACACTGGTGCAGGAACAGCCCCTTTCTTGTGTGTCTGATACAGCTCTGCCATGTGCCCATATTGTGCTTCTGCCATCCCTCAGCCCCTCTCCTCTTCACAGCTGTTCCACCCAGCTGCTCTCCCTGCACCCAGCTTTCATCAGGCTCAGCTCTTGAGCTGACAAACTCTGGGTTAGCAAGATGGGCAGCAGCTGTTCAAACCTTGTGGGAATTTTTGCTGCACCCAGTGCAGCCTCTGTCCCTGCTTCTGTGCTGCAGGGTGGCCCCATTCCTCTGGGCCTCTCTCCCCCACGATGTATCAGCAGGACAGAGAGAGTGGCAGGTCCTTGAGGACTCCTGCTCCCCTGTGTGTGCCTGGGCCTGGCAGCCTGTGGAAGGAGGTGGGATGCTACAAGCACAATGTAAGTAGAATTAGTGTGGAGGCCAACTTTGGGCTGATTCTGGTGGTAATGAGCAATGGGAAGGAGAAGCAGGATAGAGAGAGCCCAGCACTTCTGGAAGGGAGGGTGTAAGAGACCAGATCCCTTCAGCAAGGTGGGATGGATTTTGGCTGCTAGGTCCAGGCCACTGCAGCAGCAGGACAGGAGCAGTGCCCAAAGCTGAACCCAGGGCTCTGTGCCCTCAAGGCTCCAGCAGTACCTCCTGCCATGGCCGGGCTCGGCAGCCTAGTAGCCCACTGAGGCCTAGAGGGAAAGCACCCTTGTGCAGGGCTAGAGTGAATCAGTGGCTCTGCAGTTACAGAATTTCTTTATCCATGATTGCCATGCTGGGGCTTCAGGCTGGAGGCTGGAATGGCTGCTCGGGGACTGGCACAGGGCTTTGCACCCTCCATCATGGTTGGGCATATCGTGATGCAGAGCTGCAGCTGGGCCTTGCTCTGCTGAGTGAGGAGGTGACACAGAGGAAGAGGAGCTGGGAGCAGCTCTGGTGACTGACCTGGTCAGAAGTGGCAGTGCCCAACACACGATGTCTGCAGGGCTGTGGTTTAGGGCAGGGAGCCTTGGGTTCCTGTGTCTGGTAGGGTTTGGTTTGTGCAGCCACTCTGGCTCTGTGGAGCAAGGGAGGTGGACACGAGGTGGTGGGGAAAGAGGGACACCAGAAATCAGATCTGTGAGAGCTCAGGGCAAGTGAGGCTGGTTCCCCCCATGCTCATCTTGCTTCCACCAGGATTTTGCTGCAGGAGACAATACTGCTGATGGGCAAAAGCAAAGCATGTCTGTCCCTGGGCTGGGGGACAGGTTGCAGAGAGAGCAACAGGAGCTTTCCCTGAGGCTCTGCAGAGTGGCTAGAGACACAGGTACTGCCAGGCCACCAGCTTCTGGGAAGCGGCAGCTGGTGCAGATCAGCCATGGGCAGCTGCCTGAGGAAGGTGTGCGCTGGAAACCTGGGCTGTGACCATGTCCCCAGTGCCAGCCGGGGCAAGAAGCTTCACCCTGGCTCTTGGTCCTTGGTTACCACAACTTCATGGTGGAGCCATCACAGGATGGATAGGATGGTGCAAGGCCGGGCAGTGCCTGCGTGTCTGTCAGGCTTTGCCCGACATTTTCCCACCATGAAGTGAGGGTCAAATACTTTCCATTGCTCCAGCCTTGAGGACTCTTCTCCCCATCTCAGTCAGAAATAGCCCTGGGCTGGGAGTGAGCTATTTGTGGTGACCGATTGGGAAGGAGGAATGCATGGAGCTCCCCAGACCTCCCTTTCTGCAGCCGCATGCCTCCCCCAGCTGCTGAGCTAAAGCTTAAAAAATTCAAGTAGCTATACTTGGAGAAACAAAGTTTAAACATAGCAGACCCCAGCATGGCCTTTGGTGAAAGGGCTCAGGAGCAGCTCCCTGGAACCCTTCCTGCAGCCAGCCTCACTGTGGAGACGTGTGAGCTCCTCTCCAGACCCCAAAACTGAGGTGTCGGGGACCCAGTGCTCTGAAGTTTTCAGCAACCCCTTAAGTGTCAGGTGTTAAGTGTAGGCAACCAGCTGTTTCCATTTAGTATTGCTTTTCTGCCTGGCACTTTGGGCCCTGGACTGAATATCCTTCTGTGGTGGTGCTGATGGGGGAATCTCCTCAGGTCCGATTTGGTTGATATGAGAAGTTTGTTTGTTAGGGGAGGGTTGAGCAAGGCTGTGCCCAGGGCTGCCTGTCTAAGCTGGGCACAGCCTTGTGTGGCAGCACTGGCCTTCCCTGGGTATCCTTGTCTGTTTAATCAGGTTTGCAGCTCCTGGTGAGCACAGGCTGTGCTGTGTCCTGCTGCCACCCTGGCCATGTGTCTTGCAGGGGCAGAGGGGGGCAGGAAAGGGTCCTTGGTAACATCTGTGGGAAACACTCCTGGCAAGACACAGCGTTGGAGGTAATGGCAGTGTAGGGATGTTCCCCTTCCCACCATGAAAAAGCCCCTCCTCACTCTCTGTGTCCAAGACAGAATGTTTCTCTGCCAGCCATGCTTTCCTGGCTGATGCAGATGGTGGTAACAGAAGCCTTGTGCTCAGGCATGCCCTTACAGCAAGATCACTGCCACTGCTCCCCAGTGCTTCACAAGACCAATTCCCAAAGATGCTCTCACTGTGGCCCAGTCACCCATCCTGCTGGGACCCCACAGAGCAGTTCCATCTCTTCCCACCAACTCCACCACAGCCCTCATCATTTCACCAACACACCACAAAACACCAGGCATTTCTTAGAAACATCATCATTTATTGACTTGAACAACTGCCACTAGAGCAGCATTTTCCTGCTCAGATGTTGGTGGTGTAGTTTTACTTCTTTTATTTTCTACTAAGGTACTTTAAAATGAAAAAAATTAAATGAGTTTATGGTACTGAAACAACAGTCATATTCATTACAAGAGGGCCCTCGTTGTAATCCCTTTGCAGCGAACGGCAGAGGCTGGAGTAAGGGAGGCTGCACCCATGACTCAGAGGAAAACCACAGGGCACTGCTGCCCAGCTGTGTGCCAGCTCTGTGCCTTCCCTGGGCTGGCTTTCAGGCACAAGGACTACCTGCCCATCCCTGGGACACCCCCATGCAGCAGCCATCACACTCCTTGGCCAGGGACGCAGCCTTGCCCACCACGGCCAGCAGTGAGGCTCCGTTTGCTCCGCACCAGACCAAAGACCAGGGCAGCTGCTGGACGGCCAGGAGCTTCCTGGCTCCCACCGTGGGGCTGGCCCTGTGGCATGTGCTGTTTCCTAGCTTAGGACAGGCCCATGTGGCCTGCAGCCCCATGGCTCAACAGGCCCTTTCACTCCAGATGGTGGCTGGGGTTGGTTTTGGGATGCTTCACTTAAAATTGAGAGGACAGAAAGGTCAGGAGGAACACAGAGTGACTAATGTAATGCTAAAGCAGCAGCTTCAAGCTCCTGGGTTATTATTTACTGCTGAAACTGGAGGAGTCGAGAACAGTGTGGAGCTCAGCTGTTTAAGAAATGCCCTGGAAATTATGCATCACATGGCAATGGTGAGAGAGCTTGGAGACACTGGGAGAAGGTAACAAGCGGCTACAAGGTGAAACGTGTATGGCAGCAGAAGTGCAAGAGCTGGAATCCACTGCCATCCATGATGGCTGGAGGAGTCAAACCACTTACACAGAGAAACTCACACCAACAGAAGATAAACAGTGCTGGAAGGCACAGCAACACCCTGGCTAACATGAAGAGGGGGGATTATGTAACCCAGGAGCAGAGGGTTAAGGGCAGCAACCTAACGGGCAGCAGGATTTGGATAATTTTGTCTCCTGCAGGTCCCAGCACATCCCTTCTGTCTCCACAGAGAATGTAACAAATGCCAAAAACCGTTCACAGGACACTTCAAATGAGAACCAAATGAAACACATCATGGGAAAGGGAGAAACATGCAGCATCCCGAAATCTAACAGGAGTAGCATGACATCACAGGCGGGCAGTCCAATCTGAATGCACCACCCAGTTAGAATCCATCAGCTTTTTGAACCGTCTGCAAAACTGAAAACAAGGGTCTCCTCCTAATTAGTGTTAATTTGTTAGAAGTTTCCAAATACTTTCAAAATGTGCCTTTGCAAGAATCACACCCCCCAACCCATCACCCCAAGGGCCCCAACAACAGAATCCATTCCTGATCACTGCTAGAGTCATGGTTTATCTTCAGGAATACTTGGTTTTTTCCTTCTTACTCTTCCTCCTCCTCTTCTTCTTCCTCCTCCTCTTCCTCATCATCATCTTCATCGTGGCAATGTGTGATTTCCTGAGGTGCCTGGGGGAAGAGGTTGGGCGGTTTGATCTCGCTGATGGAACGGGTCAGTTGGTGCCGCTTGTAGTCGGAATCTTTGAAATCCACCGAGGTGCGATTGCGCGTGGCCATCGGCGACTCCTTCTCATTGATGTCGACGTGCGTGTGCTCTACTGTGGACTCGTGTGGCATCTGCACATGGAACAGAGAGAGGAGGTGACAAGGGGTGTCCCAGTCCCAGGCTGCCTCCCTGAGACACATGGAGAGCAAACCCCAAAATGTGACCATTTGGTCCACAGCCTATGAAATGCCACCAAACCCTCCATGGCGCTGTTGTGTCCCGTGGAAGTGATAATGGGCACAAGCATGGGCACCTTTGGGAGCCCTGCCCACCTCCCTGGGATTGCAACTCACCAGAACGTGGGCGGCTCTGAAGAGGTAGCTGAAGGGGTAGTAGAGGAGGTTGATGAAGGAGGCTGCATAGAGGTCAGCGTAGCGCATCACCTGGCTGGCAAACAGCGTTTGCCGAGAGCCGCTGCGGAAGAGGCTCCCCATCATCCCGTAGCACATATCCATGTCGTGGGTGACTTTCTATGAGGAAAGAACAGGTTAGATCTGGGCCAGGCAGACAGCACCTCAGAGCCACAACACTGAGGCAGAGCACCCTGAGGGCTGGGGGGGCTACGTGAGACCTGCAAGGATCTCCAGGAAGGCTTTCTGTGCTTGTATCCCGTGGCATGAGGGCACAGCTGAGCCCCAGGTAACAGAAAGGAAGGTGGCAGCAGGCTCAGGGCCAGCACTACCCTAGGCTGGCACCCCAGGGCTGGCTGAACCAGAGGCCACAGCCCCTGTGAACCTGTGTGTGCCACTGTTGCGTGCTGCAGCAATGAGCACCCTCAGCCAGTGCTGCTTGTGGGCATGAGGAAAGGGACCCTATTCCAGACCAGGCTGCCTTTTAGGAGGGCCAGTGACACCATTGAGCTGAGACAAAGTGGCTTTGCCAAGCCTGCTGTGCCCACCCAAAGGCAGAGCAAAGCATTTCAGGACTGAGCAGTGGGGTTGGGTTGTTAAGCCCTTTGGGATCCAGAAGGATAAAAAGGGATTTTGATGATTGGTACCTTAATGCGTCTCTGGATGGAGCTGATGTCGGGGCGTTCATTGCTGCTACTGTCCAGATGCCTAGTTACAGGCGAGAAGGTAAATACATGGTGTGAAAAGTCTTTCAGAACCAGATGCTGTGGGATGGGGCTCAGGGGAGGGAGGCTGGTCTGGAGGGGAAGGTTGGTCTCGTGGGCAGAGCCCAGGCCCGAGTCAAGGCTCCGGCAGCAGAGCCACTAACCCAACCCCGAGGTTTTGTCACTGCCACTCGTTAGCTGGGAGAGGCAGCATGAAAGTTGTCACTGTTTGAACACTCACTTGTACAGCTCGGCCAAGAAAATGTCCAGACTCTGCAGCTCTTCAAAAAGGGCTGGAAAATCCAGAAAAGAGAGGGGAGAAGGGTAAGTTTAAACTGTTGAAATGAAAAGTGCTGGAAGTGAACCCACTTCCCTGCCCACTCCCCTCGCATGGTGGCAAAGGGACACTGGAGCAGGGACACTGGAGGCATCTCACGGCCTCTGGACAGGAAGAGGGGTCAATCACATTCTGTGCCATGGGCAGAACTCTGGGCTTGATTTCTGGTTGGCCCTTTTGTTTTGGAGGCTGAACCTTTGCAGCTCTCACCAAAGCTTTCCAACCAGCCATGGGGCAACTTGCATAACCCCCAGCCCTATCTACACACCAAAGGGCAAACCTGGGAGAAAAGCAGGAGCGCTGGAGGATGGAAAACACACAGCACTTTGGCGGCAGAGCAGCAGAGGGAGTGGGAGGAACGAGGAGGAAGCAGCTGGTGAATAGGGACTCCCTGCAGATGGGAGAGCAGTCATGGCTCAGGCATTACAGGGAGAATAACCCAGGTCTTATCAGATATATTTCAGCATAGAAGCCACGGCTCCATATATGCAGAGAAGGGAGGAGGTTCTGGGGTTATTGAGGAACAACTCAACCCCACCCAGCTGCAGCTTCTCCCGTGGCCAAGGCAGCACTTGGCTGATTATAATCCATAGCCTGGGAAAGAGCACAGGAAAGGCCTGGGACCCCAAGGCCACCCCACAGAGAGGCACCCCAGCTCCTGCCACCAGCATCCAGGCCCAGTGAAAAGGGCTGAAAGGAGAAGTGGCAAGCCAGGGTGATCTCTCCCCTGCACCCCTAAGCCCTGGCGATCTCAGGGGTGCAGCATCAGACAAGCAAGAGCAAAGCCTGGCCAGGGGCTTGCCCGGCTCCTGACCGCTTTTGTCTGTCCAGACGTGCAGCTCCTGCGCCAGCTCAGGGATCACCAGGAAGGTCCGCCAGCCCTGGCGTTTCTTGGATTTGAGGATGTCTCCAAAGATATGGTCTCCGATGTACAAGATATCCTTCCCTTTGGCCCCCAGCAGGTCACAGACTGTGTCCGAAGAGCCTGAGAGAAGAATGGCATGGCTCAGAACAGTGAGCCAAAACAGGTGCATTTTCCTCCCAGGAACCTCCCCTGCTTGACCATGGCTGCCCTGGATGCTGCTCACCTGCCTGGGAGCTCCCCCAGGAGCAGCTTTGCCTATGCACACCCCAACATGAATGGCAGCAACAGAGGCCATGCACCCCCCCATGTGAGAGTAGTGGAGCCCTGGGTGTCACAGATAGCTCTGTATCCACCCACTGCCCTTCTCTGGCTTGGTGGAACCCTCCAAGTGTGTTCATGCTGGTGGCAGCACCTTTAAGTACAGCTGGGGACACTGCACTGGGCCAGTGCAGCCATCTCTCCACCACAAGCCCTGCAGACATTTCCCAGACCCTCCCTGGCAAGGAAGAAAAGGACATTTGAGGAGGAACAGGCCCATCTCTACACATCTCTTCCCTGCACTGTGCAGCTCTGATCATGGAGAGTTTCTGGTGCAGTGTGCAGAGGGCACAAAGCAATGCGCTTTGGGAAGCACAACCATGCCTGGAACAAGTCCTCTCACAGCTGGAGTGGCTGAAGGCCATGTCAGAGCCACTCCACACAACAAGAAGGGCTCCTTCCTCACCTCCCGAGTACACAATGCCGTGCTGCAGCGGGCCAGTGTAAGTACCAATCTTCAGCTTGCCGGTCACCTGTGGAAGGAGGTGTTGTGTTAGTGCTGAACAGCTGATGGTCTGGATCTTTTCTATATTGATACAATTGACACATCACTCTTTGTCTGTCTCACTCCCAAGGAGCCCAGAGGTGGGTTTCCTACTGTCATCTGCAGTATGTCAGGGAAGCCAGCAAAGCCTTGAGGTGATGGGGTTGCTCAGGAATCACTAAGAGGAGACTCCAGCCCAGTCTCTAGGGTAGGTCCTGTCCAAACACTGCATTGCCCACTGTCACTGAGAGATGCCATACAGGAGGTGCAGGAGCCCTTCCAGCCATGGAGGTACCCTCCCCTGACCACTCACCGTGTCCACCTGCCGCAATACAGTGCCTTCCCCAAAGAAGAGGGGTTTTCGTGCATCCACCAGGATCAGGTCAAAGTAGGACTGCCATGGCCGATGGGCACTCCCAGGCTACAACGGCAAAAACAAACCCCAGAATCAGGCATGACACAAAAAGACCACAGGAAGTTTGATTGGAGTGTCACTGTCCATGGCCATAACCTTGTGACACTGCTGGACCATCAAAATCCTTTAGCTCATGCCTCCTGTGGGACAATGCTGGGTTGCCAGCACCATCTCCTAAAGCATTCCCCTTTTGCCACAAACCCATCCCAGCCCTAGAAGTGGGGTCTGAGGACATGGTGTGAGACAGAACAGCACTGAACATCCCTGTCAGGGCACAGCTGACACGTAAAAAGATGTGGTAAATGACACTCTGCCACTGCTCCTGAAGGTGACATCCCGCACACACCCAGACACAGCAACTCCACACCTTCAGCTTACAAGGCCATGCTGGTACTTTTGCCAAGAGTGGGAAAATGCCTGGACTCTATTCCACAGAGCATGGCTTTGAATCACAGCCCTGCCCAAAGGATACTGAGCCCTTTCTGCTCTGTGTTTCCGCGCTTTGTGAGATCAAAACCACAGCAAGGGGCTTCCTTAGCTATCGTTGTGGTGAGTATCTACACTCTCAAAATTTCCCTCCTGGCTGCCTTCTGCTTTTAAAGCAATGTAAGAACACATCTTTTGAACATGAGATAGCCTCTCACTGGGAGACTGAAAGAGCAGCATAAATTTGTATCTTAAACCTTTCTCCAGAAGTTACAGGGCTGAATTTTGACCTCAGAAAAACAACAACAAAAAAAGCATGACTAAAACTTTTTGAGTTACGATAATTAAGGCACGATCAGCCATAAACATTTCTGCTGTTTTATAAAACTATTTCCTTTCCATCATGGCTTTTTTAAACAACATCTAAACCATTGTTCATTATTTCTAAGAAATCTGGCTACAAAATGCCACAATTGAAATGTTTTATCACTGAAATAATGTTATGATTAACACAGATTATCAACTGAGAACAGATGATGCCCCTTTTCTCTTTGTTATATTGTATTTGCTTTGATCCCATTCAAACAGGACACAAAACAGCAAGTGTATTTTAACCAGATTAAAGCAACTAATCCCATGCAGCCGATGAAGCAGGATTAAAATGCTTTCCAGCTACACAGATAATTAGGCACATCAGTGTCTACTGCAACTTCAGTCTAGAATAGACATACCTTTGGTCCATGTGGAAAGTCAAACAAGTAAGTCATAATTTTCTAAAAGAGAGAAAGAAAGTATTAAAATATGTGCTTTTCAACATGCATTTGTGTAGTTTATAAAACCATACTTTTCTGATTTTAACTTTTCAGACTACAGAACTTTATTTTTAGAATTTACACAGAAGTCAGCATAATGTTTGGAGACAAAATGTATAAAACAGGACAATGATAGGAATCAAACCAGTAGTTTTAATAATCAAATAACACAGTCACCTCAGAAAACTGCACACTGCTTCAGGTATATCTTGCAATGCTTTAAAATGGCATATAAATCTTTAGATTAGCAGTGCTGCAACATCCTGACATTCACCTGGAGTTGGGAGTAATTGTGTTTATTTCTCAGCTTAGCAGACAGCCCTTTCTGCTCAGACCTCTCCAGGACCTTGGTTTGGTGACCTTTTTGTATTCAGACTATCTGTCTCACTTGAAACAGAAAGTCTGCATTTTAAAGGATGCTAAAATCCAAAATGGAGTATAACTTTCCCTTACAGACTTTTAATTGCTGGAGGAACTGAGTGAAGCAGTGGGACTGAAACCAGGCCTGTACTAGCTCAGTGCCAGAACAAGGACGACAAAAGGTGACTCAAGACTTCATCTGCATCCACCAGTAACCCATCCTAGATTAGAAAATACACAATTCTCCACCACAAGATGTCCCATCAAAACCCATCCAAATGACTGGCTGGCTTCTGCTTATTCCATGATATAGCAACCCAACAATTCAAGCAGCACTTACGTCTGTGTATTTGTAATCGCTGTTTGTGACAAGAAACACCTTCCCCACTTCATTCATGCGGCTGAGCAGCAGTGGCAGCTTCCCCTGGAAGCCAAGGAGAACATCCAAGTCATACACAAAAGTTGCAGACATTCCTCATGGGAAAAACACTCAACTATGATCCCACCAGACAAAAAAAAAAGGCAAATCAAACCATCGAGCAAGCAAACTCACGTGTTGTGCACTGGCCAGAGCCAGGAAAGCTGCTGGTCCATCCAGGTAACCCCTCCAGAGCACAGCCCAGGGGAGGAAGGCGAGGGGGAAGGGCTCAGCAGGGCTGCAGTGCCTTTGCCAACCACAGTGCCAGGCACCCTGTGCTGCTCCCACCGATCTGCTCCAGCTCCAAGTCCGTTCCCGAAATGGGCCCAGAGGCAGGTGAAATCTGAGCTCACGAGCCACAAGTTGGAATGCATTATAATTCCAACCTCAAATTAGGGAGAATTTATTCCTGGGGCTATTTTTATTGAATCTGAAATCTCAGTCCATTGCCAAAATAGCTGATTACCTCACTGAACAGTTACCTAAGAATTCTGTAGGCGTGTAACTAGAAACAAGATTAACTGCTTTAAAGTGATAATTTACCACAGAGCTCATCTAAACTAAAAAATACTTACTTCATAAGTGGTCCAGAGGGGCCTTGCACACTGCAGAGGTGCCAGGAGTAAGGGAACCACTGGAGCTTGCTGAACACATGTTAGATGTGCTAAACACACATTTTGGGGTTATCAAGAGACTAGACACTGGTGAGTCTTTCAGGATCTTTCCCTCAGTCCCTCATGGCTAAGTGTAACCTTTTTGTCATGTGGCTGAAACAATGCTCAACTGTTGCTTTTTAAAGAGAGGTTTGCTTGGGCAGAAAAATAAGAGCAGGGAACACAGTTGCTTTCATCGCTGAAAGAAACATGAGCTTTGCCAGTGTGTTCACCTTGATAACGTTTCCTCTAGCTTTTATATTTTACATATAAAACTGTGCACATCAATACAAAATCATGTGGATCACTGGCTCAGAATAAAGGCTGCATCTGAACTTTCTACTTTGTCTTTGGTTATTACAATAGAAATCACAGCCTTATCTGTTTTGTGATTTAGTACAGCAAATCAGCATGTTTATTTCTTGCCTGCTTAGTCAGTACCGAATGTCACACAGCACAAGTAAAGTAACTTCACACTTACATCTTTCACCACATACTTCTCCAGATTCTCAAGGGTCTTTTCCTTGAGCGATCCCTGAAATAGAAACAACAGAACCCAGTGAGGTCATGGAAACTTATGATGTAAGAGACAACAAAGTAATGCCAACTTTCACACTTTAAAATGCTGTGAAAGTACAAACCAGGGCGAATCTGAACCAGTGACTCTAGAGATGAGAGGCTTTGAGTAGCAGGGACCATCACAAACTCTGTGATCCATCGATTCCCTCACCATGGTAAATAATCCACTTCAACAGCATTTTAACCCTTTCAGAAGGGAATACAATAGAAACAAACAAAAAATAGATTTGCCATACCAAACAAGACAGTTAACGACCTGTCTCCAACACTGACCATAATGCTTTAGTCAAAGGCCAACTCCAACATGTATCACACAACACTGCATAAGGAAAGAAAAATAGATTCCTGACTTCTGCATGGGTAAAAGGACCACCACAAGTACAACTGTGAGCAGAGTTCTCCTGTGATGGTTCTCCATCCCACCCAACAGACTGATTGAATGAGGGAGAACAAGAAAATCAGGTCTTTAACCATATGTTAATGCTCACAAAATTATATTCTAAATTTGTGCACAAGAGTGTGCAGAAGATGAAATGCTTCTCTCTAATTAGAGAACAGCTGATCTATTTCTCTCTTCAATGCCAATACTTTTTAGACAACATTGTTTAGTGCCAATGTAAACAATCTGCAGTAGAATACTGCTTTAATAATTAGGACAATGTACAAGTTGTGGACTTGAAGTGCAAATACCCTTGTGGCATCATGCTCTAAAACCCATGAATTACAGTACAAAAATGAAATCTGGGCACAATAAAAAGGAATAGGAAGCCAAGCCAGATATGTTCCCATACTAGGAGGGCAGCTGAGATCTTGACTTGCTCCTACACAACTGCAATCTATTATTTGCTCACTAGGCGGCAAAGCAGGGCCCTTGCCCAGAGCAAGCAAAGCACATCTGAACTCAGGAGTTACAAACCAGCCCCTCCAGCCCAGTTACAACCACACACATCCCACGGAGTTCTTGCAGTCACCTTGTAATGAACCCAGTCAACAGCATCTCTGACATCCTGGAACATACTCCTGAAGGACATGAAGAGGTCTCCATCCTTAAACCCTGTTTCACAGCTGTGAGGAGACAGAAGAGAGATTTTAGCAGCCAGTCACAGCAGGTAAGAAACACACCAAGGAGCAAGACAGCTCAAAATGCTGTTTGGAGCTTGTGTTTTCATCTTACCATCATGGTTTCTTATCTACTACTTTACTGCAGCTCAGACTTGAAAGAAGGCTACAACTGCATTTTGACAGGATCTGTGTGTTACCCAGGAATGTCTGTGCCCCCACAGCAGTACTACAGCTTTCTGTGACTGTAACTCTTACTTCTCACCCACATTACAAGAAGGTAAAAAGGCTGCAAAAATGTTGTTTGCAGCATTTAACAGAAGATGAATGGTACTGAGGGAAGAAACAGAGTGGTGCTCTTTCTCCCTCTTTCCAGCACTAAAGAAGGGAGTGTCATGGAAATCAACTAAATGTAATGTTGCTGAGAAGAGGAACTGCTTCTATGTTGAACACTTAGAATTAACATTAGAAATTACAAGATACTCTGGAGATATCTTTGAGACAGCATGACAGCTTGCATCAGAAGAAATCAAGAAGAATTACACAGAGCTGTATTTATTATGACAGCAATCATCATGCCTCTCCTGAGAAAAGGTTCTTCACCTGATGGATTGCCAGCATAAACAGTTCCTCAGCTCCCAGGTGAAATCACATTAAACCTTTGCCTTCAACTCACATATATGCAAAGATGACCCATCACATGAGGTGATGAGCAGCACAGCAGCATTCACATTTGCCAGTTCAAACCACAGTTTATTTTTATGCTTACATGTTTTTGGCAGCAAGGTAAGTGCTCATGCTGCACAAACAGCCTTTTTATACCACACTGAGCACTTCACCTCTAAGTGTGCAATGTCCTTTATTACTACACGAATCACTTGGGTAACTGGCTGAGGAAATCTTTCAGTTACCAGTTCAGACATGGCTCCAATGGACACAGGTTCAAAATTAACTGAATGGTGCCTGCAATCACCCTGTAAAAAGTGTGTGGTCCTGGAAGCTGCCTCAAATATCACTGTAGTCAGGATGTTGGTACTGCTGTACCCTGTGAAGGAAACCTTCATAAGCAGCCTCTGCTGTACACACAGATCAACTCAGCGCCACAAAATTATAGGAGGCCCACCAAAACCACTTGAGGGGCCTCCACTGATAATAAGAGAAGTTCCATCTGTGCTCTATTGCTCTTGTATAAAATAATAATTGTACTGTTCCATCATCATCTCAAAGTGGAGGGAATACAAACCTCGTGTACCGGTCACAGTTAGTAAAGAAATCCACCAGGCAAGCCAACAGGTAGGTCTCTGCAAGGAAACAGTGAGATCATAAGACAAGGATAACGTCATACAGCCAGCTAACTTTAGACCTTTTGCTCAAAGGAAGAAAATTCATGTAAAAAAACCTCAAACAGAAAAGCAGTGTACAATATCAGCAATGCTTTACTGGCTTAAAAGGCACAGAAAGAAGCCTGTGTTGGCTCACATTAGACTCACCTGGTAGATTGAATAATGTGTTCAAAATGTAAAACCTATCTGTGTCATCCCTCTGGATAAATTTATTTGGATATTGCTCCCGTGTTTCAGGCCTGAGAACAAATAAAGTGAAGTAGAGTGAAACCATAAAACATAATGAAGATAAAATGTGCTGACCTGTGAAATGGAGTTGTAGCAGGTTCCACTAACCAAACTCTACTGTGCTTTAATTAACACCCAGCTTCCCCACATGCACTGTTGGCACAAGAGCAAAAGTGCATCCAGGGGTGTTCCCTGGGCCACGCTGACTCCAGCACAGCCAGGACAAAGCCCTCATCACTGAGTCAGCAAACTGAGCAGAGCCCACACAGGGACAGAGTGGTCCAGAGTCCACAGCTTGACCTTAAGCCCCATGCTGCCAGCTAGGAGGATACTTTAAATCATCTGCACTTTCATTGTTTGCTTATCTTAAACTCTCCCCCACTTTCCAAGTGTTGCTCTCTGCTCTCCCAGCAGCTCTCAGCCAGGGGTGTGCAGGGCTCTGCTGCAGGAGGCTGGCTTGGAGCCCTCTGCAATTCATCAGCAGGGTGGCAATGACTGAACTCATATCATTATTACAGTCTCCTCAATTTCTGGAGCTACTAAAGATCATTTTGGGCTCGAAGAGGAACTTGAGTGCACATATAAGGGCTTTTTTCCTAAATTTTGGAGTCCCGATGCAAGGACTTAGAGGCCTGCAAAGACAAAGTTTGTCACCCTGGGACCCCTGAGAGTGCCTTGCCTTCAATTCATATGC
Source organism: Parus major (assembly GCF_001522545.3). Taxonomy (NCBI): domain Eukaryota; kingdom Metazoa; phylum Chordata; class Aves; order Passeriformes; family Paridae; genus Parus; species Parus major. The sequence goes on from NC_031775.1 coordinate 21,998,210, forward strand.
CCTTGCAGCAGGAATGTGGGAGGGGGGATTTGCTGGGATGTATCAGGAACATGGCACTGCAGTCCTCTCTGCTTCCTAAAGCACCTTCTCTGGGACAAGAAACACAAGAAGCCAGGGAAGGCTGCAGGAAATGGCGTGCAATGCTCAGTTCTAACACCCTCAAAGGTCAGAAACACAAAGGGGTAGAGCAAGATTATTCCTACCCCAAACCAGCTGAGGCCCTCAAACTTTCTTAGCAATGGCTGTGGAGCTGACAGCCTCATGGGGCACAGGTCCTCATGCAATGGCTTTGTCTTGACTGACAAGCTGCTGACATTAAACTGTGCCAGGACAGGTGAACAGCCCCGGATGATTCCATCAACTCTGCCCCAGAGCACATGTTCCTCTATTCCCAGCACACTACAGATGTGGCTGGCACAGCCCTTTCCTTTGTAAACATCTGGGCTGTTGCTGTACCTGAGACTCTCAATTCATCCACAGCCAATCCTGGAGCTGTAGGAACACCAACACAGCATCTGCTGTTAGGAGAGTCTCTGCAACTCCATATACAATGTATGCTCTAAGGATCATTGACGCAACAGACATTATTAAGTAAAAAAGAACAGCCAAGAGTCTGTACTCACCCTCTGAGGAAATTAAAGCCATGTGCACATACTAGGAGGTTCCCATAGGCATCAACTTTCAGCAGGTTTCCATAGTGGGTGTCAAACACCAGGCCTCTGTTAAGAAAGCAATTTAAGATATGAAAAGGCAAGTGCATTAAGGGGTGACCATTTTAACAGCAGCTAGAACAGCTCTAGAACAGCTTTGCTCACTTGGCATGGGACATCAGAACAGGGCTGCTGTTATGAGGCAGATGGGGTCCCTGCTGTCCCTTTTAGCTGGCAGCAGGTGAGCAACCAGAGCCCAGCATCACGAGGCAGAGGAGACACCTGAAGCATTTAACCTGAGAGGCTCAACTGTGCATCTAGCAGGGGAGCTGTGGGCCTCCTCCACAGGCTCACAAACCTGACACCCCTGTCAGGCTGCAGGGAACAGTGAGGTGTGATAAAGGAATTTCTCTCTGCTTTTGCATGGCTCTGTCACAGACAAAGCCAGATGGGGCACGTAACCATGGCACAACATTTTGGACATGCCCAGTTCTGACTCTGGCAAAACTCTGTCTCATTTATCCAGCAGCTTGCATTTGGAGAATGCAGCCTCCCCACAGAGATACCCCTTCTGTCCCCTCCCTGGGATGAAGGTAGTGGATTTAACAGAGTTCTCATCACAGGTTTGTGAGGGGCTATGCCTTGTTATGGGCAAGGGTGCAGCCAGCAGCAACTCTCGGTGTGAAACACGCGGAGAGGAGGGAAGGAAGGAGGCTGCCAGACTGAAACTGGGTCAAACCAACAGATCCTCTGGTCCAGTCTTTTGCAAAGAAACTCCAAAGGAGTCAAAGAAGCAAAATCCAGCAAAGGCACAAGTAGAAAGAACTTGGAGGTGCAGAGTTAGATCAAAAGCTTTGTTCAAAATAAACAATGCCCTTTTTACCTCTCCCACCAAAAGACAAAATATAGGAATTTAGTAATTTTGCACCATTAACTTAGTGCAAAGTTATAAAATCAAAAGGTTACTGAATCAAATGCTTTTGACATTTGATTCATCTTGACAGGAGAGCTAGATTGGTCCCATTTCTGTTCTTGTTTACTGTCAGCTTAATTTTCAGGATGTCTTACACACCGTGACACTACTAATTAAAATCATTAAAGAAAATGTTCTGAGACATCCCAGCAGCCTTGGACAGTAATGGCTTCTTCTCTCTGATTCACTCCCACTCCAATTGTGTCTCTGCTGTCTTTGCTTTGAAGGGCTATTTTTGGACCATGCTTTCAGTAGGATTCTTTTCTTACATACTCCCTCTTTGCTGGCAAGGGTTCATGTGTGCAAAGGCCCCCCACATACTGGATTTATCTTCTCCCTTCCCCATGATCTGTGGCCAGCCATAGGCTTCAATCCACAACTGAAAACCTGGCCTCACATGTTGCCTGTGAACTTCACAGAACAAGTACTCCAGGCCTCGAGCAGGCGGGGTGGGTATCTGTCAGTCATTTACCTGGTAGGGAATGCAGGATCATACACAAAATTGAGCAGCTCATGAGGGTATCCAATGGAAACTAATCTTTCTACGGTCAGGTCAAATCCAAGAGATTCGTATTCAGGGGATTTATACACTGTACCAAGACGAGATTTCAGTTAGAAAACTTGAAAACAGCTAGGGGGTTAAACAAGAAGGCAATTAAAAGTAATGTACCCATTCTCCCTCCTCCCTCCTCCACATACCATTCCCTCCTTTGATGCCTTGGGTCCCCCAGTCCTGTGGTGGAATTAGCTCCTGCCCCAGGGCTGCAGTGAAGCAGAGCTGCAGTTTGAATTTCAGCAGCAGAGTGCACCAGATGAAATATCCATCAGTTTATCATAGCTCTCTGCATCAGGAAAAATGTATTTCAAACAGCAGCTCCCCTCCCTGCAGCCCTGTTAGGCAGATGCATGAACACTCCCTGTTCCATCTGCTCCAACAGGGCTTTGGTTTGCTGTGTTTTTGCAAAGCCGATAAAGAAACCAATAAATTGCAGGAGCACATGTATTGGAGGTTAGAAGGCCTGAAATTCATCACTTCTGTGCTACTGTGACTGCTCTGGATACAATCCCAAAGCTTAGTATTGCTCCAGATTTCATCTCAGGGGAATTAATGTTTGCTGCAGCCTAAGTTAGCGTGAAGGTAGAGCTGTCAAGTTAACATATGATTTGTTTGTTAATAACACCATATGGTACTGCAAAAAATCTGTTCGTTATTACCCTTGTGCATCAAAATGCTTCTTTCTAAAGCAAGCTCACTGCTCTCACATGTCAGAGGAGCTGCTCATCTGGGACACACACACTGCTCCATGCAAAAGAAACAAACTTGCTCAACTAAGTCATTCGTACCATGTGGCCTCTCTTCTTCCTGCAAATGACCTTCCCATGTACTGAAAATGTTACTGTTTAATCAGATCATTAAATTACATCTAAAAGGCAATCAGGACAGATGGAAATCACAGGGTTTCTCTGGCAGTGTGTTTATGCTCACTGCATGTCTGCAGAAGCCCAGAAGATAAGGCGCTAATATGCATGTTTCCAACACCGAGACAACAGCTGGATAGTCCTGAAGCTGACCAAGGATTGTTGGTAATAACAGCCAGGGATTGTTGGCAATAACATGTTGTGAGAAAGAACAGGATGTGGCTGGAGAAGGGGGCTATGTGGAGATAAGGGCAGCACTTTTCTGGGGCAAACGTCCTTGTTTGGGCTCCCAGAGATAAGCACAGCTCAAGTGCAGGAATGAGGTCGAGAACTGGGCTTGGACTGTGTGGGGGAGATCAAGTCCACCCAAGAGCCTCCAACACATTTTCAGAAAGGTCTGGAAGAATGGGGTGCACATGGTAACTGATTTCCATAGAAAGCAAGAGCCCTGTTTTCAAGGTGGGGAAAACTAATCTATAAAAAGATACCCCAACAAAGCCCAGGCGTGCCCTGTGTGTGCCCCAGGACTGGACACCCCATCAGTGCTGCTGCCAGGACTGGAGATCTCTTTTTCTCACTTTCTTCCTTTCTCTCTCTCTTCCCCTCTTTAATTCATCTCTCTTCCCTTTTACCCTATCCCTTTATCCAAACCCCACTGCTGTGTGCTTACACTAGAAGGTCAGGGATGAACAATTTTCATGCCAAGTGTAATTTACTAATAAAACTTTGTAAGCTTCTGTGGACACTCTGACTTTTGTTGTTCCTTTCAACAACGAGCACCTACAAATCCTGGGAGCTCCCTTCCCCTTAGGAGTGGGATACCATAATGTTACTAATAATGTCTTAAACTGGTCCTAAGATGAATAAATACAACCCTTGACTGCAATGGGGGTTACCATGGGTTCAATGGGTTCAACTGCCTCCATCACCTGAATATTTCAAATTTAGCTGAAAACATGCAAGTTACACAGTAAACTCATGAGAGGACAGACTGCTTTTCCTGACAGACATCTAACACATCTGTGGGCCTCATGACATATATTAATACATATTGTCTATACTGCCCAGTCATCACCAGCATATATCTACACTGTGGGATACAGAAATTAAATCTGAGAGGAGAAAAAAAATAAAAAATACTAAAAAAAAAATTTAAAATTTTAAAAATTAAAAAGGCAAGGACTTTAGATGAAAGAAGGCTGTCAGAAGACTGAGATCACAGTAACCATGACAGAGGTTTTTCTTAATAACCTAAAAAGCACCAGAATCCCAAGAGTTAATTTTCACCATTAAATTAACAGCATTAACAATGAAATAAGCAAAACTGTAATGGTCTTAAACAGATAACTATAATCAATAAAGCAGTTATCAAAATCTCCAAGCAATATTATACCAATGGCAAACATCAACAACATAATTCAAAATACAATGCACGTAGTCTTTTCTATCCTTTAGGAAAGGAAGGATTAATTGAGCTATAGATAGGAATAAGCAATCAACAAAAGTACAGCTAATGAAGAAAGCAGTGACAAGGCAATTCTGGGGAGTGAGCTAGAGTTGGAGGGAGCAATAGGCAGTTAGGTGATGAACAAAATTGTGATAGTGACACCAGAGCATCATCTGGAACAAGGAATTCGTCTGATTCAGGACAGTAAAGGCACTTCCCAGGGAAAACTCTTATAAATACACCTACACATAGTCTCAGGATGTGAAAGCTCTGCAAAGCTCCCCGTTGAAGCTTTGTGAAAAGTGAAACAGACTCCAATTCCCTGCTCCGTGCATGAAGCTGCTGCACTCCTCCTTTTTAGCCTCCTGGGAAATGACCATGCTACCAACTTAGTCCATAATACATAATTTCCAAACAGAACATTTCTCCGAGGAAACCCTGGTCTTTCTGAACTCACCAACCATGGTGATGCTGCCCTGACAGGAACCTGGGCAGGAGCACACTGGCATCTCCTCTGGACAAGCACGTGGTTCATCAAGAGCTCCTTTCCAGAGCTTTTCCAGGGAAATTGTAGAGCTTTCTGATGAGCAATCTGTGTATCTTTTTAACGTTCCACCAGGGAACAGCTGTGTGGGACACAAGGTCAGCTGTTCACACAATACCCTCACTCTCTTCCTTTCTTTCTTTCTATATTTGCCTCTCTGTCTTAGAAAATCATCACAGACCTCCTTTTAACTCTCTAAGGAAACAAGCTGAAGCACCATTAGGAAAAAGGCTGAAGAGGAGGTATCAACCTCAGCCTTCATCATCCCAAGTCTCTGCTGAGGCAACACATTAATTAGGATTAATCTAAATGTTTCTTTTGGGGGGACAGTTATTCCGCTTACCTCTCAAGCCCTAGATTTTGCTTCCTTGGCATCTCTTTGAATAAAACTAAACTATTAGCTCATTCATGCCTCTATTTTTCTACTACTCCACAATATCTGGAAAATGAGAGCCTTCTCCTTCACAGATGAACTAAACAGAGACACAGGAAACTGGACTCGTGAAAGGGACAAGAAATGTTCTCTAGTTACCAGCATACTTACTGTTCCAGATAAACTTTCCTTTAATTAGGCACACAGCTGGGAAGAGACAGAGCTCCCTGAGCCCACCCTGACAGCACCCACAACCACAGCACTGGCTGCATCAGCTGGAATGAGCCACAACCCCCTGACATTTCTCATAAGCCTATTTGAGTAACTGGAGCTTCCTCTGGGCAAACAAACCATCCACCTCCTCAGATCAAGAATGGACAGGCTGACATCTCTGCAACTCTGGCAGCACATTTGGGGAAGATGCCTCAATTACAGGTATTACTCCATTATTGCAGTATTGTACTCAGGGCTGGTTGTTCTCTTATGTCTTCAGGCAGCCATGAGGAAATAGAGTAGAGAGGAAGATCAACACTTTTTTCTGCAGCTGCATGATGAAAACACGATTTTAAACTTTGCTACAATATTCCTTCCCTCAGACCTGGTTGCTGAATCCTGGTACCCCTGCTGGAGACAGTTTGTGTGCCATGGACAAGTCATGAATTCAGTTATTTGCCATGCAGTCTCCCGTGCCCAGCTCTTTCACTCAGCTGAGAAGGGCACAGTCTTTGAGCCTTCCCAGCTCTGTGACAGGGGAGGAGGCAGAGCCACAGACACATTTTCACACCATCCTTGCCCAACACACATGGGATAACAGTAAAACCAAAGCATGTGCTACAACTTATTCTGATTTCCTTTTCTTACTGCTTGATGGCCATGTCTTTGCCACAAAGCCAAGTCTCCAGCTCCAGAGGAATTGTTATTTTAATAGTCCTGTTCCAACACAGGCAAATGCTTCAGCAGCACAGGGCAATCAGCACCCAGTGCTCATGGATTATGCAACTGAGGTGGAAAGAAAACAACTAAAGGTTTAAAAAAAAACAGAAGCCAGTTGACAGCACTCCAGCTTCATCTTAATACCATTACTTGGCTTAACAGTACACCATTAAGAGGTAAAAAGCAGTACCCAAGTGAACACTGCAAGCCTTCAGGCCTGTGATGAGTGCAGGCATCCCTGACTGACACAGATCGTGCTGAGGGGGGAAGCTGGTCTGGAATGAGCAGGGGTTGTGCAGTAAGGTATGCAATTCTCATGCATTTGTGTGGTTGTGTTTACCTTTGCTGCCAACACACATACAGTTACAATTTTATAGCCTTCCTGAAAAGGAAAAAAAAAAAAAAAGAAAAAGAAAAAAAAAAAGCTCTCTACAGAGGCTCCAGCTTATGCAAAATGCTGCTGCCAGGATTTTAACTCACATGAGGCAGATGCAGATTCAGAGTGTCACTCCAGGCTTGACGGAGTTACACTGGGCTCCCCTGTTAAAGAAAAAAATCAGACTGATTTTAAAACTGCAACAGCTCTGTGCCATGTGGGACTGTGTTTGCTGGAGCTCTGTCCTCTGGTAAGCTCAGAAGCTGGCCTGGCAGTTATTCCAAATACAACTGATTCACAGAAGAGGCACAGTTGGTAATCGTGTGGCAATCGTGCATCCTGCAGGCAAAATTCTGTCCTCATATCCACAAAGCAGTCTTAGATCATCAGCTCAGGGATAATTAGGAGAAAGAGGCTACAAGCACATTGTCCAAGTGATACAAATCCTTCATGTTTCTCTCAGACACAGAGCAAGCGGTTCAAGAAAAGGTCTTGTGCTCTTTTTGGGGCTTTGCCATTATGGTCCATTCCTCAGTCAGTAACAAATTATTCCTTTCAGGACACTCTCACACCATACAATGCCTGCTTGTGTCAATGCAGGGGACTTGGGAGACTGAGTCAGGAGCTACTCTGGGAACCTGAGAAGAGAATTTTGCCCTATACCTTGAAGTTGCTCCCAGCGAGAGCCTCACACACAGGTCAGTCTGTGGTGCACATCTGCATTTAAACTTGGACACGCTTTCACTTGGGCTTTCATGGGCAAAGCACTGCAGGATAAACCAGCACCAAAGCTGCACACAGAGCTGCACTGCAGTGCTCTCGCTGGCAAGCACACACAGGGAGAACGCCAGAGATATTTTGCAACTTACAGGTATGCACAGAGTAATCAAGAATTATCATTGAGATTCAATTTGCACTGAATACAAAGCTGAACTGGTTGGAATGATGTTGCAAAAATGACCCACAGAAGTATGCAGAGCTCCTGGAAGGCTTCTCTGAAAATAAATGTTTAAAGCCTGTTTTGTTTCAAAATGAATACCTGGGGAAGGCTAAAGTGCATGTGATGCCTCTGCTTAAGCTGTGGCGAGGAGAAAGCCCTCTAAGGGCTGCGTGTATCTTCTCTTGTTTCTCCTACACACACAAATTTACACAGGAGAGTTTCTCACTGAAGATGTAACATGGTTTGTTCCAGGGCTTGCCAACACTTCCTGCAAGGTACTCATGGATCTTGGGAGAGAAGCAGGAGTTGAAGTTACGATAATGATCCCTTTCTGCACTGCTTCAGTCGTCTCCCATTTGTGAGATGTGTTTGCTGTCTCACACTGCACACCTGCAAGCAGTCCTGCCTGCCATTTTATTTCCTAACACTATGGACTTGGTGCTTGTAAAACCCCTGAACTGGGAGCAGTGACAAGATACTGATTTCCCATACCACCGAGGCAGCTTTGAGGAATCAGCTCCCTTTCACCAGAGCCCTCGTCTAGGAAGGGAAAAACGAGCTCAGGAGGTTGCTGCAACAACAGAAGCCTGCAGGGAGAGCAGCTCCTCCAGGCAGAGAGGCAGAGTCAGGACCACTAAATGATAACCTGAAGTATCATTTGAACCTGCCTCTGGTTTTTCCCCATCAGTTGCTCTCTTATGCCCTACCACCTCCTGAAGGAATTTCATCCCTTCCATCTGCCAATTCCTCACCTGCCTTTCCTCCCAGCTGGAAGGCAAGAGCAGCCCAGGGAAAGGCGCTTGTGATGCCCCCCAAAACAAACCTACACTGTCGGGGCACTTCACAGGAGCAGCTGCTTCCTGCTCTGATCCCTTGGGCACACACTGTCTCCACTCCTTCCCCACGCAGATGCTGAGAGCACTGTCTGTGCTGTTGACTTTCAGGTGTCCAGATAAGATCAGTATTTCTTAAACTAGAGGTGATGACCTCCTCCAAAAGGGTTGCAAAAAAACTTTAACAAATACTCAATCTTCAGAAATGTTACCCACTCTCTGGGTTCTCCAGAGGTCACACAAAGCCAAAATGTAGACAGATAATGCACAGGGTTCCGCCTTTTCTCCGAAGCACAGGAAATGCAGCTCAACTATTTTGTGTTAAGTCTTGAAGAAATGAAAGTAAAATAACTAAAAACAGTTTTTTTCAGTTACTGCTTATTCTCGCGAGTAAGACATGCAAATCAGGCGGTTAGGGACATACATGGGCAGGTGGAGAGCTGGTATCCAGATTTATACATCTCAGGCAAAACATGCATAATTAAACTTGTACAAATACATCTCTGAAATTACACAAACCTGACTTAAAGAGCAGGATCAAAGTGTTGCACTGGATTGCACCACAAATAAGTAATGTGTAGTGGCTTTGGTTCGCAAAGTATGCCAGTATGTATTAGGAAGAGATTTATATCAGTGTTGAACTGACAAAACCTGCTTAATTAAAGCCTTGAGGACTGAGATCCATTTTTACAAATCCATTTTCTGTAACAATACAAATATCTATGTATCCTGCCTCAACAATGTCTATCAAATGAGATTCTAGTGTCCTAGAACAGATAGATCTATCCCCAGAGCTCTCCATTCTGTCAGTATCTCCTTTGCACATGGCCCCAAATCCAGGCACTTGGTGTCCACTACGCTGTGTCTATGACAGTCAGCCCTGCACAACAACCATACCACTGGCTATTTCACACAAGCTCCAAATACTCATCCCCTGGCACTTCTGATGACCTGACCTGCAACTCCAGCTGAGAATCCAGAGGGAAACAGCCAGTGACCAGTGCTGGAGGTGTTTGGGACATTGGACTTAATTAAAAAGCAAAGCCCAGTGAAATAACAATACCAATTAAATGTACTTCTAAGTGTTGGGCAAGCATTTCACATACTGCCATAGTGTAAGGAAAGTCTGTGTCAGCTGTAGGGCCAGAGGTCTGAGGATCCCCAGAAGTAACCAGGCAGTGAGGAATGCTATCTGACCTCTGTACACTGACCCTCCTTTCAGGGTATCTTATCTTCAAAATTTGTTACAGAGCAATGCCACTTTTCATACACAAGTGGAAAAGAGGAGGATTTCTGCTCCAGCATACTAATGACTTCAGCCTCTGTGTTACACGGCCTTTTCTAATCAGGCAGGTATTGTCAGGCACGGCTACTGAAATGTAACAAAAGGGGAATGCTAAGGTTTCTCAAGCTATGCTGCTCTCCATGTTAATGTTATTCATTACTTACATAGGAAGGAATCTGAAATGTCATGTTTGAATTTCACACCTGGGTGTTAACTACCCTCAGTTTTGACAGTGCAGTCAGACTGCTCAGCTCTGATGGGAGCCCAGACTCACGCTTGGCTTGCACAGCCTGGCAGGGTGCTGTCACTTTGCACTGGAAATAAAGCTGAGGATTGTCTTTCCCATGAGAACTAGAAACCCTACAGTGGTACCTGTACTTTGGGATCCTCTGTAGAAACACTCATCTGGCTTGGCAATCCCAGGGACAGGGATAAGCACAGACCTCCAGATCCCCTTGACTTGCATCTCTCTTTCCAATGACACATCAAGGGTTACCCTCAACTCCTGCCACAGCCACTGAACGCATTTTACTTCACAGTGTCCTCACTGGACATGAAGGGAAAAACACTCCTATTTAAAGCTCTGGTGTGTCCAGCAGTGGTTTGGGTCATCTCTGCCCACTTAAATGTGTGCCCTGCCTGCAGGCAATGGAGTAGAGCACCTTTGGGCTGCGCTGACCTGGGAGCCCAGTGCCTGTAAACAAACTGACAAAGTGGAAAACGTGCCTGGTTGCAACCACAAGAAATCCCAAATGAAACCCATGGGACAGCTCATATGTTTTCAGTTAGGGATGTGGTGAACTTCTGACTTGCCATTTGTTTATTAACTCAGCTGAACTGTGACCATAAAGGGTTTGTCTACAGTCAAAATGAGTTGAAAACCAATTAGGAACAGACTCCAGTCCTCTTGACTCCTGGGGTTTGATTTTAAGCACTAAACCATAAATAAAAATGCACAGTATTATGGAAAGCAGAACTGCAGCATTTCAGCCTATATTTAAATTGACTTTTCAAAATACCAAACAAAATGGGTAGCAATATTGGTTTGTTTCTTTGAATTTTTAATTTTTCAGCCTAAATGAGAAGAAACTGCTTCCATAGTGAATATAATTTTCACCTACCCGTAGAAACCTTTTCAAACACAGAAGTGACCTGTGCAGTAAGACAAAGCTTAGCTTTAAAGCAAACTTCAATACTTAATGTGCCTTTTCTATTTCACTAAAAATTAAGTATTTGTAGTGGTCAGCAAACAAAACCTTGACAAAACCTCCAGGTGCATCCCAAAATATTTTTGTATGCTTAACGTGCAAGCTGCTCTGCCCTGCACGAGCAGCCAGACCTTGCACAGCGCCTTTGTGCCCACAGATGTTTTCGACAGTAAATCTTACCACAGAAGTTAAGGCAAGGGTCACTAATCATCAGAGGTTTGCATCTTTTGGATGAGAGCTTCAGTGGCTCCATGGCACCCTTTTCTGATGATGCCAGGGGCTCTGGGTGGGAAGCAGAGCTCCCCTACCAGGGCTCTGCAGTCTCCAGCCTCAGCAGAGCCCGTAAAACAGCGACGCACCCTCTGCAGCCTAAGAGCAGTGGAAAATTCCTTACTTGTAATGCTCCTGCAAACATCCCCAAGCGCACAGCATAGCTTTCAGCTCTAAAACCCCTAACCTGGAACTGTATCAGCTCCCCTTCTCCCGCTCTGCATGCTAACAGGGTGTGTAAAGACAGGATTTGTTTTTGCTTCAAGGACTGACACAGCACTCTATGTGCAGCCTGGCTGTGAATTGCTGGGTCTACACTTCAGGTTGTTTCTAGTGCTACATTTCTACTTGTATTAAAAACAAGTGTTGTCAAGTATCATCAGCTTTAACTCTTCCCAAAGCAGGCTTATTAGTGCTCTCATTGGTAAATTCCAGATATTTTTAGCTCTCTGCTGCTGCACTTTGTTTGCCTTCGATGTTACAAAGATTTGGGCTGTTTGAATATGCCTCAGAGGCTGGCAAAGCAGAGCTTAGTGTTGGAAAGATTTCTTCTGCTGAATAAAAATGAATGGCTTGAGGTAAGAACAGCAGCACTGAGGTCACATTGTGCATGTTGAGAGAAGCAACTCAGACTTTGCATTTCAAGGAAACTTCAGTTTGTCTATTTTTATAGGTGGTATAACTTTCCTTTGCACTGGATTAATATTTTAAAAATGACTACAGAGTCACTTTTCTTTCACAGGAAATTTTTACAGTTTCCCTAACACAAGAGAATGCTTTTTGTACTTAACAAATGGCCTTCACAATTTACCTCTCTCAGATACAGCCCACTGCGAGTTATAATCCCATATTGGAAATATCCCTGCATTTCCATGGAAACAAACTACTGTGCCAAAATATGGGCTTAGTTCTTCAATAAAGACTTATGAACAGGAAAGAAATAGTTTCTTAGGCTTCAGGTTCAAACATAATTTGCTAGCATCTAAAAATAAGAATCAAATTACCTAAAGGCCTAGTAGTCACTACTACAATATATCTAAGGCATTTTTCAGGTTTATCGGTGTCTGAGAGATCCATCTTCTTATTTTTCTCCATATTCACTGAAGAAAGTGAGCCTCCAAGGCTGCACATTTGTTTAACAGTGTGCACCTGGGCTTAGATGCAGTACAAGTGCCCATGCTGGCAAGAAGCCACATGCAGAAGTTTTTCTGTAGTGCTAAAATAAGGCATTCACAAAGCAATGGCACACAAATGATCTCAGAGTTAAAGCCTTCTGTACTCTCAGCTTTGGTTCCTCCTACAGAGTAAGCTGTTTGAGTCATCACAAGGGTATTTGCAACTTAATAGTACTTCTGTTGTGGTATTAAGATTACTAGATAAGGGGGTCGATTAGATTGAAAAATGCCTCCCTATTTTCATCGTCTAGCAAGGCGAGAGCTCGCCTTGGTACACTAACAGCCTGCTGACCCAGCTTGGTGTTATCATCATGTTTTTAAGAGCAAGAAAACAGAATATAGCAGCTTTTGAAACTCTCCTTACACTGTGAAGACTCCTTCTTTCAGCAGCTTCTGTTTATCACTCCGATTCTTCAAGGATCCACAGACAGCAGATTAGCAGTTTGTCAGTCAGTGATTTACTGGGACAGAGCAAGCAACACATGCTTTCTCCACTCCTCATTCCCAATGCCAGCATGTGAGATCCCACAGCTCCAGACCTCATTTGCTCATTACACAGCTTTAAATGGTCAGGCTCTGAAGAGCAGCAACACAAAGAGAGCAGGGACAATAACCACTGCACTGGTATTTGAAAAGACATCCAGCTCAAAGCATACTCGGAACAATTTGGCTTCTCCATCTGCCTTTAGCTTTAAAACACCAGTGGCTAAACCAGCCTCTGAAATCTGCGAAATCTGCACCTGTTAAACTGGCAATGTGCAAATGTGAAAAGGCAGACAGCAGATGTGCGTCAGGGCAACTCCCGGTCCTGGCTGGGCGAGCTGGAAGGCTTCTCCTGCACATCTACCAATTCCTTTCTCCAGCCACCACATTATTTCTGTATGACCTAAAAAACTGCATTATCCACAAACTGGGAAAGAAGCAAAAATTGCTTAGTATCTCCCCAAAAGAGCCTCAAAGCTGTAGTCCTTACGTCATAACGAAACTAAAGGCAAACCTTTAAGCTAAGCAGGAGAGCCTCGTTAGAACATCTGCATTAGAGTTCAGCACTAATAAACAGATAATAACAGCACCTGAACTGACATTCAGATATGCTGTAGTTGTTTACATTACAAACTCAGTAGTTTAAGCATTCAGTTTCATCTTTCATGTATAAAACTCCCACATTTATAATTTATTTTTCATTTGTGCAATCCAGAAATTTTTGCATACAAGGTACAAATTTATGAGTTCCATTCCTCAGTTGTGCAGAGTGAAACACAGGAACCTGATAGACTCAGCTACAGTAAAAACAGAAGATGGACTGAAGAACCAGTTCTCAATTCTGCTGTCACCTTTTCTCCCAGATCACACACAGCAACAATCCAATTCTACCTTCAGGCTGAATGTATCTTTTCCAGAGTCAACAGGTAAAGAAAAGCATTTAAAAAATAAGATTAGGGTGTGAAAAATTTTCCACTTCCAAATTGCAAGGATGGCTTTGACACAAACACCCACCTGAGGAAAGGGCAAAACCTGTTTATGCATGTTGCACTTTGGATTGAGTTGGGAAAGACTAAAACTGTCTTTCCTGTATCTTTTCCCATGGGATGAGAAGGGCAGTGGTACAAGCTGAAAGCATAAGCAATTTTGCAATAAAATCTTTGCAGTGCACCAAACCTTGGTATTAAATTGGCAATGTTTCCAGGACACATGCTATATTCCAATCAGGTTATGTTGCATTAATCACATTTGCACACAATAAAACCAGTATTTTTCAAGCCTCATTTCCCCTCCTTTTTTATTGAAACTGCTTTCAGCAGCCATTGATAATTTTATTATCAATTTCAGGAGAACACAGAAGCAGCAATGAATTAAGCACAGGAAAAGCATTCCAAATGAAAGCATCCTGTCTACTGATATTACCTCTTATCTGTTTCATATAGAAGATAAAACTTTCAACAAGGCTGTAACTTTTGGAGAAGAGTAGTCACAGAAGAATCTTTTCAAGCACAATTGAGTTTGTAATTCTTACTATGCCTCTCTATTTGCCAATGGCCCAGTGTGAAATTACAGCCAGTTTGGGAACCCCACTGCTTTAGCTCTGCTCCTGTCAAGGGACATCTATCCATCACCTCATTGTGCAGCCTGTCCCATTTAAGAGCTGGTAATGCCAAGGCCTCCTGCATTATTTGGATCCAGATCTAATAATTAAGTGCAGCTCACACTGAGTAGGAAGCAGCCAAATAAAATGCTGTGTGAAAGCAATCTGTCCCTGCTGCATTTCCAATGGAAGTCAGCAACTCCTCAGGCTCAGGTGAGTGCACAGTGAAGACTCTCCACTGACATACCCTTATTTTACTTTCTGCACTTAGCAGTAAACACAAAACAGAGAAGGCTGTGAATCTTTTGGGTTGCATGGAACATTTTCCTTTACCAAAACACAGGCAGCTTTGACAGTACTGGTGAAAAAAGGGAGGCAGACCAGAATTGTTTGTGACTGTTGATCTTCTGTCTGGGTAAATAAGCAGAGATGAATCATTCAGATAATAAATGAAACTACAATTTAGCAAACAAAAAATAACTACAAAAGGACCTTCAATCTCTCTATTTTAAACAGGAATCATTCAATAATTCTCAGTTCTGCCCTGACAGCAAATTCAGCCCTGGGTGTAATGCCATGGCTTCCCAAGGAGCAAGGGCACCGTAGGGAACTGGCAGGGCCTCGCTCCCAGGCTGGCAGGCAGCAAGGCCAGAGGCAGGGAATGAAGGGCTGCATAACATCACAGAAACTTGTCTTAACCTCCACTAACAGCAAGGGCTGAAATAGCTGATGACTCTTGCTTGTGTCAACTGCTGCAACACTTTAAACAGCAGCTACTTAACTAAGCACACAAACCACAATCAACCCCTGCTGCTCCTCCTGCTCCTTCCACTTGCCTCCCAGTAACACCTAGCTTTAAAAAGCATTATTTTATGTACCAAATGTGATTCCCAAACAGATTGAATAGGAAGGGGACAGCCAGTTTCATAAATAACACAGAATTCTGAACCTCTAGTATTAGTGTATCTATAACATGAACCTAGGGAGATTTGGAATTTTCCGTACACATAATAGATCTTACTCACCCCATGAGAATACAACAACAATCCTTTATGAGAAAACAAGAAATCTAAAACCTGTGAGAGTTAGTTCAATTTGCTTTAATTTTATTTTCCCAGCAGTCAAAATTAATTCTAGATGTAATCACTGTGATTACAAATTCAACTATTTAGGGCCCATCCTTCCTCAGAAGAAAAAGCTAAAACCTTCAGGCTCTTCTACACAAAAAGACTTTGTTTGCCCAACCCAACCATTAACAGTATTTCTCAACCCTATGCAAGGAGAGAGTCAAGCACAATCAGGGAACACAGGAGTTGTTTACAATAATTTGAAGTTTCACCTAATTTTGGCTTGAAAGCAAACAAAACCACTGTGAAAATGCTGGATCAGACAGCCTTGAATTCCTTTAAATTCTGAGTTAAGTGGTTCTTTAATTTAGTAACTCTAAGAAATATTACTCTATAACACATGAAATTGTACTTTATGTACAATGTAACATGATGATACTAAAACTGCCCTCAGCTGGCAAGCTGACATTCTCAGACATGCTGGTAGTAGAACACGATCACTGCAGCATGTGCATGGTAGCTGTTACTACAGACTTCAAAATGGAAATGCCATGTCCCTACCAAAATTAGATTATTCTAGACAGAAAAGAGTAGTAAGTAAGTTGTAAGTAGATCTGTGTCCTTAAATTCATAAGGTACAAGACTAAAACTGTCTCAAGCTTCTAAAGTTCAAAAAACATTAAACGATTCTGACTTTTCTGGTACTGAACCACCTCCTAAGGAAGATTTTGGTGCTACCAATGGTCATTGATTTGTAAAGAAGAAAGAGACAAGACAGCAATACTCCTTTACATGACAGGTAATTCAGTGTGTATCAAAATAATCATTCTTCTGAGATGGCAAATGTATTACAGTCATCAGACTATTTCTGATGTGAAAGCACACAATAGAAGGGGATGTCACATACAGATTTTGGCAGGGTCAATGACTCTGCCTGCCTTAAATTGTTGAATAAGAGGATTGTGCTTGGGATATTTCAAAAAGCATTGCAGAAAAATCGCCTAGCAATGAAAGTACAAATGCAGAAAACTAGATGAGGAGCTAATGACACTGGAGATGTTTCTGCTCTTTTCCTTGGCCTATTTACGTGTTTTGAATGGTCTCCAAAAGGCTTCTGCTCAGCATGCACCATCTGGTATGCAGATACCATTTCCAGATGTTAAATTACACATAAACTGGCTTTTTACATTGGGTTTTTTTTTTCCTTTTTTTTTTTTTTAAATCAAGACAAGTAGCATGTCTATGTGAAAGAGTGGGTAAAGGATAATGTGACCAATCAGAAAACACAACAGGGTCTCATGAATGCACTAACTATAGCATATTACTGTAATACTTCACTTGTCCCACTTCTTCATTATCATTTCCAATTAATTTATTGTAATTGTAATCGTATTCTAACACTGCAATCTTTAAAGTCCCCACAGTGGATTAGCATTTTTCTTGTATGAAAGCTATAAATAGCTAATAATGGTCAGATAATAAAAGCCCACAGGGAGAGGAAAGGATGACTCTGAGACATAAGAATACAATCAGGTAATTTTAAAGGTTAATTTCCAGTTCGAGTGGAAAAAAGGGAAATAGTACTTACCAGTAATAATGTTTTTCATCTGCAAAAGGTGTTCCAACATAATTTCATTCTCACAATTCCTAGTGAAATGATCTGCAACTATTAGCTCTGTTGTACCATGGAAGAAGTCACAGGACAGTAGCTTACCCCAGAGGGGTCTAGATTTACAGTTTTCTGCTCAGACCATATCTCATTTCTTTTTCTGCCTCACACCCTGCCACTCAACTCCCCTAAATGCACTGACTTAGCCTTCTCAACTGGAGCACTGTGATCTTCCAGCCTTGGAAGCCCCATGTTTTTATGTCCCTTGTACTGCTTTAGGATGCTTGAAAAATTCACATTTTGTCCTTTCATCAAATCAAGCATCATTTTGTGGATACCTACACATTTGCTCTGTGTTTACAGGAACGAAGAACATTTGAGTCAAATGAACACTCAGATAAGTGAGGACAGTGCTGAAGCTCTTCTTCTGCCAGGATGAAATTTAGCAACAAACTTCATGCTTCACACCAGCCCCAGTGGGATCACCTGGGTCCTTGGGAAGTGCTGCCACTTTCTTTGCAAAAGGCACAGAAGTTGTTTTTCTGTTACTGAAGTGAAACTCTCAACTTTTTCTTTTCTTTTCTTTTTTTAAAAGCATTTACTTTTGAACAACTTCATGCACCCCTTAAAAGCACTGCCATAAGACTGTCACAGCTGGGAAACACAAACAGAAAGCACGTGCCTCCTGTCATATCCAGATTAACAACGATATACTTCATGACTTAAAAAGTGGCAAGAACTTTAAACAGATGTATAAATAAGGTGTTGAACTTTTTATATGTAACTACTTCCTTGTAGATAAATGAACACAAGGAACTGATCTAAATATAAACTGCAACTACCTGCCACAGTCTCCAAAATTGCTCCTTGCAGTTGAACCATGAGCCTATGGAAATCTTCCTGCCCTTCACTTAGCCTCTGACCCCAGCTCTGACCCTCACACTGTCCCCAGCCACATTACTCATCTCTCATTCCTTCTCAGTACACAGTAACCAGATGACCACAGCTGACATACTGCATTAACCTATTATTAGGTGACCCTGACACTGTACCTCACATTTTCTCAGTTCATATACACAACAACTCTAAACTGAAACATTAATGGTGATAGGAACTTTTTATCCATTAACTTGGAAGTGGTAATGAGAAAGAAGGAAGGACGGTACATGATACCAACACAGTTACAGCCAGCCTGTGTGATACTATAACTTAAGAAAGTGGAAGTGAGCTTTTTATCTTCTCTTAAAAGATATTATTTTTATCTTAATTATCTTAAAATACATAACATGAAAGTCTGACTATGAAGAAAATGGTAGCTTTATTTCCTCTCATCAAAAGTCTCAGGGAACTTGCCTGCTGAGTATCTGAAAGATGAAGAAGTCATGCAAACTATTTTATGAAACTGAAAGATCTTATACAACCTCCCAAAGCTTATCTGTCATAAAGAATGGGCAAAGCTTTATGAATTAACTGATTCAGCTGACACAAGGCACTCCCCTTGCCATGCCTCTTCTTGAAATGAGTCACTGATGTGGCTAACCCAGGAAGGGGAAAGAGGAAAACCTATTGAAAAATTACTCTCCCAGGACACAAGAGAACCTGCTGGCCAAAGGTATAGCCTATTATATGCACCAAGGATGAAAATAATCACCTTGTTATTCAAAGCCAAGCATGCACAAGGGGCATTGTCAAAATACAGTGGAATCTAAGGAAGCCAACTTATTAAGGTTTGATTTTCTCGACACCCATAATCACTTAAAACTGCACCACAGTAACATGGCTTGTGACCAAATACAGCTTGCAGATAACAAATTTAAGGGAAACACCTAAAATGGAAGTGCAATGAATAGTGAAAGATACATTTTCTAACAGAAGAAGCACCTGTTAACTGGAGTATCCCAATCAGCTTTTTGCTGTTTTTTGCTCAGCAAGAAACAGTATTCCAAACTAAGTCAGTGTTCAAAAAACTTAAGAAGATACTCACCAGCAAGTGTATAGTCCATATCAAAACCAAAGCACTTTATCTTTTCCATGGCTAAACTTCTGTTTACAAAGACCCTGAAAAGAGAGAAGAAATTTCACCAGAGGTACAAGCATTTTCAAAATACTCCCCTTTTAGAACAAACACATTCTGCCACTGTCAGAATGTCTGGCTTCCATAGGGCAAAATCAGCCACTATACCTGAAAACAGAGTCAAGTCTCATTTTTTGTGAGTTCTCCTGATGCGAAGCCATGACTTTGTGGAGTTCTTCTAATTATTGGTATGCTGTCCAAAGACATACACGCATGCATGCACACACACACAGCCTTCCATGTGACCTGCAAAAATTCCTAAGAATAGAAGTGCAAAATCTCCTGAAGCAGAATTCAGACCTCAAAGGATATTAAACTGGAAACAGTAGAGACAAAGCAATAGAATTCACTTGATTAAAACAAATTATTAGTAAGAGATAAGAAGGAAAATAAAATAATATTTCTTTGAATAAATTCACAGCATTTGCCTCCTCTTTGGAACTATATCTGGAAATTCAATGCAAACCCAAACAGATCCATTTTCACATTTTCACCAATTCTTAAATTAAATGTTAAAAACATTTAATAAAGCTCTGAAAAAGAGAAACTGAGAAAAATTTTCATACACAAGATATGCCATTTCTATTGTGAAAATTTTAATTTATAACTCCTCTGAAACTTGCCAACTGCTATTTTCTGATAAATCTGACTTTTACCATTAATGCTTATTACAAAGAGACTCTAGACTGAATACTTCCAGGCCCTTTTAGATTTAGATTAATACACGATATCCAATTTAGTTCAAGTAAATAACACGGTAAAGAAATAGGTCAGAGAATACAACAAAAGCTTTTCTTGCTTCCCGTTCCAACTACGACAGTAACTAAGCTGCTTATGTTTCCCCAGAACTTTAGAGCATAAAGCAGATCTGTAATTCAACAGGACTTCTTTCCACTGGTTTATCTGAACTTTAAAAATGAGAGTCAGAACTCATCTGTGGGAGGGAAGCGGAGCTTTTCAACACCCATCCCAGACCGAAATCCCACTGCTCGAGCTGTGATGCCAAGACAAAATTCACCCGTACGAGGAAAGTCCCAGAGTGAAATCCCTTCACTCGTACTGATTTCAACGCGTGAAAATTCTCCAAGTATTTACTAAATGCACTGCCCTCAGCAGTAATTATCCTCTCAAGCCGCGGGATGGGCGGCGTGGCTCGGGGACAGCGAGGCACACGGGGATGGCGAGCGCAGAGCCGAGCGCTCAGGGCTCGGGGAAGCTGGAGGAGCTCCGGGGAGCTGCGGCTCCGCACGCACGTTCCGGACAGGTGCCGGCACAACGCGCCCTTGCACCGGCCCTGGCAATCCGCCACAGCCTGGATTTTAGCAGCAAACTCCTCACACCAGGCTGCTGTGCAGTCCTCTTACCTCATCTCTCACCGACGTGCTCCTCGCTCAGCTCGCAGCAGTCTGATTCATCTACTTGTCTGAATCATATTACAGAATTCCTTTAAAGCTTCCCTGGTACCCATGCAATTTTGCTTGGATCTGATTTGACTTCAGAAGATCATTATGCCTGAACCAAGCCCTAAAGTACTGTATATCTTCTTGGACAGTGTTCTAGAAAACACATCTGTGGCTAATTTAACCAGTCACTGGATATTGTTGCTGTTCCACGCAAATCCACTTGGAATACAGTTTCTCTGGCAATAGTACACTTTCCCCCTAACCTTGCACACTCTCTCTGGGAGTCACTGTTTCCTGGCAAAGTGCCTGCCTTTGACAATGGGGCTTGTCACTAAGGGGCCTTGGAGGTTATAGATGACGCTCTTTTCTAATAGATTTATGTATTACCTAAAGAAGACAAAGTGATAGGATGAACACTGGAAACTGGTGAAGAAATGCCTTTTGGAAACATGAGATGGGCTCGTAACTCACTAAAATTCGCTCCTGAAATAGCTGGCTTTTGAGTAGGTGGAGCAAATTATCTGAATCTGCAATCTGAATCCGTGTTTGTCTTTTAACATCGAGACAGCTCTGATTTACAAGAGCCCAAGGAGAAGCAGTATTTAGTACTAAATACAGTCTGATACTTTGTATAATGCATGTGATTATGCACTGCTGCTGCTGCTGTCGGGAAACATTATTTTTTAGCTAATTCAAGCACGTAATTTCTGATCTCATGTTTGTGCAGCTTGTTTCTGAGAATGCAGAGCTTTAAGAAGGAATAACATACCTCCAGGAGACACTAGCAAATTTTTTGTCTAATCTGCAGAGTCCAGTTCTGCTCTTGCCTTTAGGCTTCATCTAAACTTAAACTGCAGTGGAGTTTTCTGACTGTTTATACAGGACAGGAGCAAGAAGGGAAATTTAAAGATCACAAGATCATTCAGAATTGCAACATTTGGTAAGTTTCCCAAATGAGGACAAAAACCCCAAGTACTAAAATACAGCTGAATGCACTCACAGAAAGGGCAATATGACAGTGCCTGTGAAAGGCACAAACAAGGGAGCTGTGACCCAAGAGATCTGTTCCAGTCCAGCCTGCCTGTGTTTAGATGATGATGACATCAAACTGACCAAAAACCATGGAAAGATCCCTAAACCTCTGACAGATTGTCATCCTTTGCTTTTGTAGTATTTAGAAACAGAACACAAAACCAGCACACCTTGAGACTGAAAATACGGAAGAGTTTTCTGAACAACAAAACAAATAGCACCCATTAGTATATTTTTGTTCCAAAATAAGTCCTTAGACTGAAACATGAAAATTACCATAGCAGCACCCTTTGGTAACAGCTGGTGAAGATGCCCCTTTCTCCACCACAAATTTGCACTTATTGCCTATGACCTATAAACTGCACTGGCAGGGTCTAATCACATCCCAACCTGGCAGATTTCAGGGCATCCTGCCAACTGATCTGATGTGGTAATTACTTCACCCACCAGTGCTGGAGTGAGACAGAGCAAATATTAAAAAAAGCTAAAGAAGTCTATTACACAACATGTTCAGGACAGGAAATGAGAACACTTTAATCAATTTAAACTTGCATATGCCTTGGCAGATTAAATGAAGACTAAACAGTGGTTTAAAAAACAAAAAAAAGGACCAAGCTTCACTTCTCTTGTGAAGGCCCAGATAGATATTGGTTTATTTTGTAGGCACTCAGGACCTCAGTTTTAAATCCTGATAAAGAAATCTCGCATGAACAGTGCTCCTCAGGCACAAGGGAGTAAGTAGCTACTTACAAATATTTACTCCCAGAAACTGACCAGCTTAATTCAGGGTTTTACTCAAAGTAGTAAATATATGCAGTGTCCTAGAAACTAAAATTAAAAGCTGAGATTAAATCTCTAGGACAGTTTCTGGGAAGAGCCAGGTGCTTCTCAGAAGCTGCAGACTTAGCCCATTTCAAAGCTATTCTTAAATTCCAATTGAAGGTACACTCATCAGCCTGGCTACAAAAATACTGATCAAATCATAGGATCACAGAAGAGTTTGGGGTAAGAAGGGACCTCAAAGATCATCACATTCCAAGCCCCTGCCATGGGCAGGGACAGCTTCCACCAGATCAGGTTTCTCCAAGCCCCATTCGACCTGACATTGTGTCTGGTGGATACAAAAAAGTAACTTCTCCTCAGAACAAATGCTATAGAGAAATTACAAGAGTTGTTTTCAATGACTATACAGCAAGAGCAACCTGAAGGGCCCTAAGAACCTCAACCACCTGAGGAAAAAAATCCTCTGGTCATGAAAGGAAAGGATGAAATAACAAGTTTTTTACAGCTCATCCAGATGAACAAAAATCAAAGAAGCTTCCATATTACAAGCAGTAGAAACAATGTCAGAATAAGAGAAAAACTAAAATGATCTAACATTTTTAGGCAAGGAAGATTTAATGTAGAATAATTTCTCCACTTGCCGGAATCAGAAGAAATCACGCTCTCCCTTCCCCTGAATTTGTTTTTTTCCATTTAGAAAACAATCACTTAAACTGGAGGCACTGGAGTTAAAATTTAAGCTGATCTAAAAACTTAACAGCACTGGGCAGTAAGACAAAACAAACTGTAGGCACAGCATGAGAACACCCTCTGCATTCCTTGTGCTGAGGCAGAGGTGAGTATTGCCTAAACCCAGCTCCACACCTGTGGGCACCCAGAGCATCTCCTTAGACAGGACATTGCCTTTCTCTTGCCTGCATCCTTTCCTCCTCATGAAAACCCAAACTTTACATTTCTGCTCTGAGGAATATCCCTGTGATCTCCTGTGTTTTGGACTCCCTGTGCAGTGTGGCTGGAGTGACACAATGTGTGGAGAAGGCAGTTGAGGGACAATATTCCAGCTCCAAGGGCTCCCTGAGCACCGCTGGGACTGGGGGAGCAGCACCTGGACTTGGGGTGTCTTAGCGTGGCACAGACATCCACGTTTGGAAAAACAGACTTGAGGAGCTGTTTTAGGGAAACCTTGAAGCATGTTTCCCCTCTAATGAGCTCCTCTCAAAGATTAAACCTTGCAGCTTGGCCACAGCAGAAGTCTCTCAATGACAACAGTATTTATTTTCTTTTTTAAGCTCCATGGATTGTGCTGGGTAAGAGAAAAATGTGTTGTATTGCAAGGAAGAAGGAACTGCTGAGCATGCAGCAGGGGAGTCACACAGCCCTGATAGCCACCACTCCACAACTCATAGTCCTTTATATTTTCACAAGAGAGCTGCTCTTGGTTTTGTTACTGTTCTTGTCAATCAATTCTGAAGCAGGAACATAAATCCCAACTCTTCTCAAGTAACACTGGAGAGGAACAAACACAGAGAGGGAGAAATGTTCTTATTTTATTTGTGCAAAATCTCTAAAGAATTGTGTGCCTGAATGAAATTTGCTTGTATAGTAGTCTTGTAGTTTGACCAACAAAATAAAAAAAATGCACAGAACTTCACAATTAGGGAGGAACCTGGCACATGGCTCACAATTCCTCATAGTGAGGAAATGAAAATGAACAATGTGAGACAAGGTTTCTGGAACAGAGCAGTTTATAATAATTTTCCAAATGTGTCTAGAAATACCTTGCAGCAATTAGCATTTTTCTGAGCAGTATGTTTCACTGGAAATTAAATAAATACAAAGAAAATTGCAACACTGCTGAGTGAAACAGCAAATACAGTGGGAGCTGGCTAAGCATAACCTACATGTGTGTTTAAAAAAGCCTGTGGTGGACAGTTGGGCTTGAGCCAACCACAAAACAGGGACTAACTAGTCAGAAGGCTCAGATTCCTGCTTACTCAGGGTTTAGGAACTTTGGTTAATCTTCACTTTATGGACAACTTCCATTTTTTAATAAGCTAGAAGAGTAAAAAAGAAATAATGGGAACTAAATGGATTAGCTTTTAATAGTCTCCCACACCCAAATTCCCCATGGCCTCTTTAAAAAGGCAAATAATGAAATAAACATCCCTCTACTGTTATGACAACTCAATGTTCTCAGTATGACCAGCTAGTCCCGAGATGTGGTCTGCCTGGGGACTTGTGTCACTGCATTACATTACAATTCTGGTCACAGCTGACTTCCACCAGCAGCAGCAAACTCCCCCACTCACTTCATTTATCTGGTACAAAGCACGTGAGCAATCTAAAGAAGATACTACCATATTATCAAAATGTCTCATCTTTGGGTGCTGGATGTTTCGGTAGCTGCCTTATAGAAGAAATAAACTGCTTTAAATTTTAAAACTAATGAAATTGCTCTTTTGCTAATACCTGCCTCAAGGTGGGTATAGACCATTCCATATATTATTTTTTATCATACCATTTTGGTTTTATTTTTTAATTCTAGATTTTCAGAGTTGTATTTTATTCCTTCTTCAACCAATGATGAAAATTATGAATATTTGTAATCGTATTTAGACATAGTATTTGGGCTTGAGTAACTTTAGGGGATGAAATAGTATCAGACAGGGGAAACAAAAGAAGTGCACAAAAATTTCCTGGCCACTTCTAGTAACGTTTCCACCATCATGCCCCACAATTTTACAAGTCTAACTGTCCTTGCACAGTTATAGTGACATAAAACTAGAATATCCAGTAATGACTGGAACTTCAAAGCATGTTGAGGCTGTATCCAGAAACACAACTATGAGCACTTCCCTCTGAAATTCCACAGGAATCAGATGCAAAGACATAGCCTTGGCCATTTCTGTTTTCATTGTTTGGGTTTTCTTCCCAGGCAACAGCAAAGTGCCAAGAAGCTCACATATGGATTCCATCCCAAAATAACACTTGTCTGCTCCCTGAAACTATTAAAGCTAAGGATCATGGGACATTTACAATGTAATTTCTTTCTTATTCATTTGGCAAGTGCTGTGCTTTTTTATAAGCTCACCCATTCTGCAGACTTGACACTCCCTCTCCCTTCTCCAGTGTCTAAACCAAAACAGAGAGAGGCACACGATCCAAGGAAGCTTCTCAGACACACGAGGACAGACCACGGCCAGCAGAGCCTCCAGAGCTACCCAGTACACGGAAACACCATACATGGCCTGTCCAAATGTGTTTCATGAAAAGAGCACTTTCAGACTGATAAAAATTTGGACTAATTTTCCACCTCAGTGAACTGGTAATTTTGAAGCAACTTAAATAGAGCCACCTAAACAGATGAAGAGTTTCAAGTCTCACAGCCTTGTTTATACAACATTTCCACCTGTCTGCAATCACTGGTGATCCAGTAACAATTAAGTGAAGAAACAAGATTAGCAGTGAATAGCCCAGAGTCTACAAATTTGAACAAGCTAAAGTACATCTTTAATCCATTAAATCAAAACAACCAATTGGCAATCCCTTTGCTTTGTCATTATTAAAGTATATGCTATTTTTTAATCCAGAATCTCAGTGTATAGTAACAACTAAAATCATTTATAGCACCACCATAAGGTGCTCTGAAAGCAAACTGAAGTAGAGAACTATGAAGCAACTTATTTAATACTCTATCAGCAGTCAGCAGGAGAATTAGGATTAGGAATCATGATGCCACATACCCTGCACTAGCCAGCAAACAAAAGAGAAAGAAAAAACCCCAGCAATTAAAACAACAACAGAAACCCCACATTCAGGAAGAGAAGTCTCAAATTATTCTGATGCAAAATGGTAGAAGCATCCCAAAGCCAGCATGTTTAACAAAAAGGCCATTTCAGCCTTACTGCTCTGCTAAGCCAAAACCACAGATAAATGAATATAAGTACAAATACCTGTTTCCTGGATCTTGGTAACTGTCAGTAACAAGAGTGGATGGAACACCAACTTTTTCCATTATTTGCTTTAACTTGATGAGGTTGCTATTTAAACCCTAAAGAGCTATGTGAGATAATCCAGAGGGTGCCTAGAAGTGCTCACTCCAAGTTAAAAAATAGACACTAGGGCAATTCGGTGGCTCAGAGTCAACCTAGTTCTTACCTAATTACAATCACATTAAATGACAGTTCTCCTCCAGAACAAATGATCTAGTGATTATCCTCTACCCGGAAAAGTCAACAAGCAGCACAGGAGGGAGGTGGCCTCACAACCACACATGCCAAGGAAAAGCCTCCCAAGAACTACACATCCATTTTATTTCCGAATTAAAATCTGTGTTGCCAATAGCACAGTAATGCAGTATCCTCTTACCAGTGACCTCTGCTAGAGAATGAGCAACATGTAGCTTGCATATTAATTCATCTTCAGACCTCACCTCCAACAGCCGCCAGCAGTGTTGTGTAACAAGGTCTGACAGCAACACCAGCTAAGCTAAAGCTTTCATTAAAGTTGTCAGAAATTCCCTGAAGATAAAACCCCACCACTTCTCCTCCCTAACAGATTTTTCTGATTCTATAGCTATAAAAATTTGATTCTGAACCTTCTTGCCCATGGCATTCAGATACGATTACAATACAGTCATCTTACTCTGAGTCGGTATGCACAACACCAGTTAAACCAGTCTCAACTGGGACTTCTGCCAACAATTATTATATGTTGAACACCCATCCATCAATTATGATACAATTAGAAGTGCAGCACCTGAAAAAACACATTCCCAGTAAGAATGACCACTGTAAACTACAACTATTAGAGTGGCATCTTCAGAGGTAATTTTTTAGAAGTTTTTTAAAAGTTTCATGGCCACAAAAACATTTATATATTTTTTTCAAAGTAAACTATTTTGCTTTTGGAAGCTTTTCTCATTCTTTAATCTGAATTCATTTACAATTCAAGCATATCAAATCTGGTGTACTTCATGAGAACAAGAATGTTAAATTGATTGGTCTAGGTATCTCCACTGGTATTTAAGTAAGCATGAAGTAAACAAACAGCAAAACAAGTTTTTTTAAATTTCGCTCTTCAGAAAACTAAGCATGCCTAGCATAATTTAGAAAATCTGCTGAATGACTTTGAGCTCAACTAGGCTTTCAACATAGCTAACAAAAGCTAGTCCCACTTATGCTCATCTGTAAATGTGGTGTAGCTGCCAAGCTCCTCCAGCCTTTCAGATTAGTCCCATAAAAAAACTTTGACCAGCTTTAAGGTAACAAAATTGTAATAGGTTAAATTCAATGTTCTTACTGGTTTTGTTTCTAAGTCACTTTAGATTAATGTTTTCAAGGATTTTTCCTTTAGCTGCTGGAGTAGGAAAAAAAAGAGACAGAAAAAAAAAAGACTAAAAGAAAAAGAGAAGAAAAATAAGAAAAAGAAAATAATCTTGACAATGACACCTTGTATTTTCTATTTCTCTTTTTCATAAAACTTTCAGTGCTTCAGCAATATCCAAGAGTCAGAGCATACCTGGACCTTAGTGAAACACATTTACATCCTACAACTCATGGCTGTGACCAGCACACATATTCTGCATCTGAAGCATTAATAAAACACTAAAAGATACAATATCAAACACCAAGGGGAAATAACTTCAGTCATACTCTATCATGTTAAGTTTGCACTTTTTAAAGTAACATCACATCTGTTAACACTACGACCATGAAAAGTACCAGAAATAGAAATCTGACAACACTGCCTCTGGAATGATGTTGTTTCAGATTCTCACAATACTGGATTATCAAAATAACTCCCATGAAACTGGTATACCAAAGCCATTAATAGCACAGATTTATACTACAGTCTTGGCATCAGGTTCTCTCATTCTCTACCATTCCCTCTCTCTCTCTCTCTCTTTGAAAGAGGATAGCAATTCCAAAACAAAAATGTGCCTCCCCTTAATGTATTTCCAATGTTGTGCTTTCCATGAAAATCTGAGATGCTAGCAGCATTTCTGCTTGGTATGTTTTGCATAAGACATTTCTAGCTGCTAAAAACAGGTACCTAAACTTTACCACAGACTAATTTTGGGCTACCAGATCCCAGCTCCTAGTGGGAAGCCCTCCTTTACATGACTGAATTCCCATCTTCCATAAGGAAATTATTTCTGAAAGTAAGGGTTTCATACACAAGTAAGAGTAAACATAATGAGGGCTTGAATGTATGAGCTCTTAAAGACAAGCACGGCTTCCTTTGGATCCTCTACAACATTTAGCAAACTGTCAGCACTTAACAAATGTTAAGGAAATACTTGGAAAAAAATATAAGCATTATTCTGACTTGATTTCCATCAATCTGACTCAGGAGTAACACAGCTGAAGTTTTAAATGAATTTATGACACAAAGGTAAACCTGTCAATGACTGCAACAAGGTGAAGAGTTTTTGACAGGGAATGGTATAAAATCCCTCTCTTCTTACACGCTATATATAGTTACATTCATTAAATGCTTCCATATCTGACAAACCAGCTGACAGAGAGATTCAAATAATGCCACCACTTAAGATATGTTGTTCAAACATATTCCTTGGAACTTGGAAGGCTTTGGAAACACATCACAGGATCCATTACTTAGCCCTGGACACTGCAACTTGCACAACCTGGCCAATCATATGATGCACTAAGGCGTTTTTCTCAAATTAGATTCCATTTGGAGAATCAAAAGATATCTAACACTTCCAAAACACTTCCCCAGAAATACCACCAATGTGAATCACAAATGCAACGTGGCATTTATGCATGAGGTTGAGAAACTTGACTTCTTTTTCTGTTTCTACATCAGACATACATTTCCCCTTCTGCTGAATATCCTCTGATCATCACACTGTATGACTTCTCAAAATAACCTAGCTAAACTTTTGGAGATACACCTCCCACAAACAGAATACTGACAATTACTAGATGCTGTAGTTTTTAACTCTGTAGCAGACCAGACATCTGATAAGGATACAGACTTCATTCGTCTCTTATGCTCTGTGCTCGGAACCTTGAGAAATTTTTGGCTCAACCACACCTCCAATGTGATCTTGTAAAAACAACCTAGTGCCTGCACTTTGCTTCCCAAACTATAAACTAAGAGTGATAACATTCCTTTTATTTTGAACTCTCTCTCCTTTACTTACTGTACTTGTTTTCCAGCAAAGATGGTTTTAGGTACACCTAACAGTGAAAAGGTTGGGCTCTTGCCTAGTGCTGCTGCACGCTCCTGTGGTCACACAGTTAATCACACTAGGTGTAATGCTCAAACAATTTCTGACCCCATTTGATTTCCTCCTTATTCATATTTGTGCATTCCAGCATCCAAGACTCTGCACTGTCCAAGTGTGCACTGCAATAATTATCATAAAACCTCTGCCTCTGAGTATTTATGAAAGCTTCTATCCAAAATCTGACTTTGATTAATCTTTTGACTGAAATAAGAAGCACATCCTCACTCAGTCCGGTACACGTATCTCAACTCAGCTGTTTGCAAACTCCTATAGGCCAATACTGTGCTGTCTTCTAAGCTCTCTTCTACCAACACTTCTATGAGGAAGGTAAGAACAACCTTCCTGTTCTACTAAAAATCAAAAAAAAACCCAAGAAATGTGGGGTTTATGTTTAGTTTTGGAGCTTCACGGATGACCTACCGGTGATAGGCTTCCCGGCGGTACTTTTTCAGAGCATGTCCATCCATGTTTGCAGGAAGGTCTGCTGCATTCTGGAGTCGGTCACTCCATGAGGTTGTCATCTTCAAATTCTTACTTATTTCTGAAAGATAGAAAAGAAAAGCTTGCTTGAGTTCAAGGTTTGTTTTGCCAGAAAGTTGTCTGTTTCTTGGTATGAAGGAACTCCTGTGCCATTCAGGAAGTCTTACAAAGTACCCAGTGGAATGACCTGAGTGTGCAGGTCAAGTTAGATGCTGCTCTTTGTGATATTAAAAAAGAGAGCTGGGAAGGCTGTTCTACATGGATGCTAAGATATTCCTATCCACTGTGGTGAAAACACATTTACAAACAGAGACCTTGTTTTCATTGCTGAAAAGGTATTTTTGATGCTAGGGTTACCAATATGCATTAGCTGTAGGTGATAGAAAACCCTTAATACATGAGATAAATTCAGCAGTGTAAACCGTACAAGCCCCACTGGGACTGACCTTGCCACTTTTACCACAAAGTGAAAACAAAGAGCCTTGTCCCTGGCAATTTGATCTCTAAGCAAAGACAAAGCTTCAAACTGATGCTAAATTAGCAGAAACAATTGGAAGGAAAGTAGAAAGATGATCCTGTCCTCTGCAGGTCAGACACATTCAGGCAGAGCAAGAATACACTGCAAACCTGTAACATGAGCGATGCAAATATTCACCAGCAGATCTTCACTAACATGAGCACCCCTTCTCAAGTGCTGGCTGTCACAACCAAACTACAGTCAGACCTTCTCATCAGGAGGGCCCTGCCGTGAGGAAAGAGGGACGCCTTTCCCAATTTTGTTATTAGCACACTGGGGCAATCCTGCTCGCCTGCTCCTCCAGCCAGACACTGGATTCCTGCATTCCCTGGCACCAGGTGAGGTTGTGAAGCGGCCCCATGGTGGGTCAGTTCAGCTCACAGTCCAAGTCCTTACCTATCAAAACCAACTGACCAAAGGTGAGGAAAGGCTGAGTAGTCCCCATTGGTCAGCTGAGCCCAGCTTAACCTGCCACAAGGCTGTCATTAGAGCTGGTGTGGAGAACAGGGTGGGAGACACAACCCACAGTGGTACCAAATTAGGTATTACATGAAACCACATTCTTGTGTAACCCAAACAACTGCTGGACTGCAGGCCTTGGCTTGCTTGTTCTTCTTAAAGGAAACACAATCACTCACAAACTACATGGGTAATGATACATCAAATACATCTGGACACCTCTAAAATATGATTGCATTCATTTTACAAAAGGGAATTTAATGATTCCACCAAAGTAGAGAGCAGAGCAAGTCTTCAAACCAGCTCTAGAAGTCACAGCGCTCTCAGTGTCACACGCATGCTCCTCAAGGAAATCTGTATAATTTTTTCATTTTAAATTCTATTAAAGAGCAACGGTTTCAATTGTCACAGCATTTCTTAGTATATTTACCTACTAGCTGCTGGTCATAAACATCAAACAGAGAGCAAACAGTTTGTCTGTAAAAAAGCGTTCCGCCTCCTCCAGCATTCTCTGCTTGTCTCCCAGTTACTATAACCAAGGTTTACAAATGCATCTTCTGCCACATCCTAAAGGTCACCAAATTCAGGCCCTGGCAGGCGGCCCAAGAGTCCACATGCCATTGCTGAGAGCTCTCCCCCTGAATTCCCTGCAACACACCCAGGAGAGGAGGTCACCACCGCAAGAGGGTGACGGACCATTCCAGCCAGCCACAACTTCCACAACAGGGCATGCAGGGAGAATCAGCTTCCAAAATAGCCCCAGCCACAGCCACCAAGGGCTTTACAAGTAATTACCAGCTATCTATTTAAGCCGCGCCCAAAGGCAGACAGAAGGCAGCACAGGACACAGAACTCAACGCCCCTCAAGCACCGACCTGTTCTCATTTCACTTGGAAGGCAGGGCACTGCCTGCAGCAAGGCTCCTCAGGGACAGCAAGGGCTGCTCAGGAGAAGAGCAGTGTCCCTGCAAGGGTCACAGGCTCAGCCAAGACATGCAGCAGAGGAAGTGATCTGCTAAGACCCCAAGACTGCAAACTACAGAAAGGGCTTGTGCTCTCTGAGGGTCTAGAGAAAAGCATCTACCCCATGGACATTCCAAGATGGTCCAGATCATCATCACCTTGGCCTATTTTAAAGCTACTAGCCTAGGGCTGATCTGAGAGACATACTCATTGAAAACCTCTAAAAGGCACACTAAACAGCCCTGAAAAAACTCTTGCATGGCTGGCCTTAGGACTCTTAGACAGCTCTGGGTCTAGGTCTTCCAAACAAGTCGAAATCCAAGCTTCCTGTTGTTCAGAAGGGGTACACCACTCTACTTACCCAGCCAGACACATAGCAAGATTCAATTTACACCCACAGACCACACCAGAGACATTGTGTTCTGCCAGCTTCTTCCCATTTCTTCTGCTTCCCATCACCACACCACCACATCAGATGCTAACACAGGTACTAAGCTAGGGCTGCTTCCAGAGGCCATCCACACCAGGCAGCTGACAGCATACACTGACAGTATCCTACAAAATACCCTAAAATCCAGATGGCAGAAGACTTTTAGCAGGCCACCTTTATAATATCCATTCTAAAATAAGGAATCAGTGATGCAGTTTGAGCTTCTATGTGATGAAACCCTCCTCTACGGTACAAGAAACCAGACAGCATCATTTTGTGTGTGTTGGGATTCAAAAAGCTGAGACTTGAGGAAACCACAAAAATCTGAGTTTCCATAATTAAGCAAAGAAGGCCTGAATTATTTTAATAATCCAGCTATATTTTGCTGTAGATGCAATCAACAGAGTTTGCAGGCAGGACAAGGTTTGTAGACAGAGGCAGTATCTTTCATTAGAGCAAATGGTATGGCTGGAAAAAACAGACAGGCTCTTAGGTACACAAGCTTGCACGAGTTTTCAAATTCTAAAGGTTGCTCTAATGAAAAATATTACCTCTACCTTCAGGCTTTGCCCTGATTTATTAAAATATTTCTTCTAATTCCAATTTCTTCATCATTAAGTAGCAAAAAATTATGCTAAAGTTTTCTATTATACATACTTAAAGGCAGGCTTACAGTTTAGCAGGCTCCACTGACACTGTGACAACAGCTTGCTGCTCTGAAACAAAACAGCGTCAACTGACAAAATATACTGCAAGTGATCTTCACTACCCGAAAGTCTTACTCATGCAAAAAGCCTCACAGACTTCACTGAAATTATTCTGTGCTTCGAAAAATGTGATAAAAATGATAAAAATCAGCCCACTTGCATGGGTAAGAAACCTGGGACCTGGTCCCTGAATATAAATTCCCTCTTCCAAATAGAGGGAGAAAATAAAGAAGAACAGAATCACTCCATACACTTGTAAGCCACTGGAATAAACATCTAAGAGAGCAGGCAGACAGCCGAGCAGGATTCTCAACTCCAAGCAACTGAAATATGATGTGTCTTCCTTTAGTTACAAATCTATTTTTGAAATCAATAATCTGTAAATAGCTTCACATAAAAATAGAAATCTTTACATAGATAAAGCATGTCAGAACACATCCCCATAATTTATTGCAAACATGCTCCTTGCTTGTGCTGTCTTAATTAAGCATCTGATAGCATTTATGGTACAGGATTCCTTTTGAAAAGGTATTTAAATCTCAGCTGCAAAGCTTTGATACAGAGTTGCTACCCAGAACATTTGCTTTGGCCCAAAAGAACATGAGGTTTTTAGCACGTATTTTGAATTAAGTCCATTTGTCAGATTTTAGATGATTCAAAGCATTATCCATAGTGTATTTTTTTCAAATAGTCACATAAATTAAATAAAATGTTCCAAAGCATTTCCCTTCAAGTTCTACTATTACTTTTGAAATCTTTTTCAGGCAGCATATAGGTAGAAATTTCTGCACCTGATAATATCTGACACGTTCATGCTAAATGCACTGACTGCCTCTCTTTTTTTTCTGCTTTCATCTTGACACTTGGATGATGCAATGCCAAATCAGAGGTGTACACAGCAAAATGCAGAGATGAACAAAACTCTGGTGACAATCCCACTATTTCCAGGATATTCTCCAAGAGCCTATACAGCCAACAACAAAAGCATCCCTAACTAAAGCCAAGGTTGTAGCGTACTCACACTGACTCACCATGCACTACAGCTGCCTCTTCTCACATGTTCTGCTTCAGGAATCATTAATACCTTGGCAGCACAGCCCACACACGTACGTGCACAGTGGAAAGCGAATAGAGAGAAAATCATCACACCCAGTGTTCACTACTTAGGAGCTCTGTGTCTGCTCAGAGGCTGTGGGAGTACAGACGAGTCCTGTGACGCCCTTGCCAAGCCTGGAGCAGCTCCTGGCTCCCTGCTGCAGCGCTGCTCCATCTCCAAGTGCTCTGTGGGGTCTCAGCAAGGAAGGAGAGAACCACCCTAAAATCCTGGGGACTAGAAAAAGGAAAGGGAGCAGGAACAGGGTTGGCTTGTTCATGACTCATGTCAAATTCCTGGTCTGGGTCAAGACACAGCTGCACGAATAGGACAGGGGAGTGATCTTTTCTGCAGCATAGAGGACTGGCCATGTAAGGGTAGTTAGGAAAAGCAAGTGACTCACTTTCTAGGAGCATTCCATTCCCTCACTGAGGGCAGAAGTAGCTTGCACTTTGTTCAGGCTAGACACTTGGGACAGTGAGCACTGGAGAAGGTAAAGTACACCCAAGTTAACATCGTACCTCCTGCTCCTCTGGGATGGGCAGTGAAAAGTGGCCCGGACTGTGTCATGTGCCTCAATGGCACCTCCCGGTGCCACTGTGCGAGCAGGGGCTGGGCAGGCTCCTGGCCTCACCAGAAGTGCCATTCTCACACCTGCAATCCCAAAGCACTTCACCAGCTCCCGTTCACATAATACATTTACGGGCAGCAAAAGTGCTGTCCCCATTTTGTCAGCTAGGGATAGCAAGGCATAGAGAAGGTAATAACACAGAGCAAGTGGGAATCAAATGGAGAAGCACTAATTCCTCAGTCCCTGTGCTAAAAGTCAGCCTGAGCTCTTAGTGCTGTCAAGATGAATCACAGATACACTGCATGTTCCTAGCACAGTATACTTTTACACAAATTCAAGTTTCAATACTTGGCATCAACTGGCAGACACAGAGAGGTCAGCCTGTACTTCTGCGTGACAGAAGCCACAGAGCAGCACACTTCTGATGGGCTCCAAGACAGGAATTGCATGGATGCCAAATGACACTCTGATTTTATTCTGAATTGCAGCCCTACACACTAGCTCTGTTAGTTTACATAGCTCCTTCCCTCTCCCCCACAGCCCCGGGATGACAATTCAAACTACTCTTGTCTTTTACTGCCAACACTTCTGTTAGATGGCCAAAAGCAAACTGTTTCCAAAAGGTGTTTTTAATTAGCAACGCTTTTGGAAAATTACTATGTCCATGACTTGAGATATAAGCAGTGATACTTGTAAATGATCTAAACCAGAAAACTTTTTTTATTTCTTGTGCCTAAAATTAAGTTCTTCACTTGAAGATCTTCCACTTCTGTGTGGTTGCCTATCTGACAGTAAGGCTTCATGCTTACTATGGCAGGACAGGCAAAACACATCTTTCATATTAGAATATTAAATTACTTCCAAGAGACACTTCAAAGCATACTCTCACCTCATGCTAATTGAGGTTGGCTTTAAGCAGGATAATTCTGTATGCTGATTACAAGGTATTAAAGAGGTAGAGAGCTGCTGTTAAGAACCTGTTAAGGTTAACCACAGACACATAGTGAGCTTACAGGTGTCACCTATGGTATCCAAAGATCCACTGGACTACATTAAATTGATAACACTCTCCTTGCTCCATGGATTATACTGAACCTCCTAACTCCAAGCCTACAATCTCTGACACTGCTCTGACTCTTCCTACAGGAAGGAGGCAGCAGTTACTCTTAGACACCACCACAGTGCTTACTGTGCATCATGAAGATGCTTTTTCAAGAGGGTGCTTCCACTGAAATTGGTAAAGCATTCCCAGTCATAAGCTCCTTTAACCATGGTCTGACTGATAGACAATGGTAACTCATGGACTATTTCTGAATGGATAAGACATAAGAAAGGAGAATTCTACTCATCCCATTTATTATAGGATTTGATCTAATTTCAGGCTGAATTTTATCTCTGTTTTAAAGCCAGATGCTAAAGTAATGTCTGTTTATCAAATAGATTGTAAAACATATTTATCAAAACCCTGCTTATTTTACATGGATTTTTAAATCAGAATATTTCTATTGACAACCATACCCACAGAGTGGCTGTGCAGTGCCTAGAGCTCCTGCAATACCCCAGGACCCAAATACATTAGACACACTAAAACCCAGAAATACATTAATTTGAAGTTTCTTCTCATGTCCATCCAGCTCTATCCAGGGAGCTATATTCTTTCAGGAATTCCAGGCAGCACTGGTTCATTAAAATATTTTTAAGTATTATTTAATTATCATCAATGTTATGGATGGTTGGAATAGAATTTGGAAAACTAAATCCACAGTGCAACTCTGAGGAGCAAACCTCAAATCTGACCCTTTCTGAGTACCACGAGACCATCCATTCTCCTCATCTAGCTGCAGATGAGTTTAATCCCTTGAAACAGGAACTCCATTCTCCAGTGAGTGAATAAGAGTATTTTCTACATTCCATATAGCTCGTGCTTCTCACTATCTCTTCCAGAACTACCATTTTAGTTGTTTCCAATTTCCAAGCAGTTTGTTAGGGGTAATGATATTTCTTCACTTCTCTAACTCGCATGCCCCTTCTCCAGCACTAGGAAATAAAGGAGAAGGACCATACTTAAGGAATGTGAGACTTGATCCAGAAGCACAAGAGCTATGCCACAGAGAAGAATTAACAAACATGAGCTCTCAAAGAAATGCTGCAGCTGCAGGTCAAATATGACCCTTGGATGTACAAGATTACCAAGCAGGACTCCATGTCTCTGTCAATGACACAAACTCTGCTGGAAAACTGTCTTCAGCCAGCTGTCCCCATTCAGAATGACACTGATTATACTGAGGAAGGAATAAAGCTCTGAGAGAAAGGCTGGAGTGCAAGGCTGCCAGTGCACAGAGAATAGCTCTGCAGGTGATTTGGAAATGGTCTAGAAGCATTTGCACACAGGCAAGCAGCCTGACTGTGCAGGGCTCTCAGTCTAGCAATGACAGAACAAGACCCCGTAACTGGAAGATAAATAAATCAACCAACACAAAAATATTAACAGAGAGGAGAGTTAGCTATGAAACAACAAATTTCTGAAATACTTTTTCCATCATCATAGGGCTCTAAATGAAGTGTCTGGGTGTTTCAATCAGCTTCTTTTTTTCACAGAATCAAGAATTAATGCAGAAAAGTCCAATGGTCTGAGCTATACAGCAG
Organism: Parus major; assembly: GCF_001522545.3. Classification (NCBI taxonomy): domain Eukaryota; kingdom Metazoa; phylum Chordata; class Aves; order Passeriformes; family Paridae; genus Parus; species Parus major. Next base: position 22,035,810 of record NC_031775.1, read on the forward strand.
GTCAGTCAAACTGAGCATCATGCCTCAGGAGACTCCTCACCTTACACCCCAATGCCTCAGCAGAAAAAACAATGCTCTTCTGAGCCAACACCAATATAAACCATGCACCCTGATGGCCCTGGGAAATTCTTTTCCTTGGGAAAAGGCCTTCAGCAGCCTACAGCAACCTCTGCCGCAAAGATTCCCAAACTGCTATCCAACTGAGCACCTGCCAAAGGCAAGCATGGACCTGGCTATGAAGATGTTTTCACTGCCTTTTGCTCTAGCTGCCCAGAGTCTTGGAAGATTAAAAACTAGAGATGAATTTGATCCCTTTGCTGTAATACAGCTCACCCAACAGAAATTATTTCTAGCATATTTAAAATATTTATCGACATCCCATATATTTACTTTAGCTGAAAAATTGGGCAGTAAACTTTGATGCCAATGCCCACCACAACAGGAATTCAATGTTTGAATGATACCTGAAAATACTATCTTTGCTACACAGATGAAGCCTGACAGTGTGCCAGCCAAGCTGTAGGTTAACATAGATTACAAAAGGCAGAGATGTCAGCATGGAAGTACACACACTGAGTTCTGCAAATCAGAAAGGGAAGTCTAAATTTTTTATTCCGGCTTTTTTTTTTTTTTTTTTTTACATCAGAACAATGTGCTGGCAAAAATAGACAAATGTAATCTCTGGTATTCAGCTGAGTCTTTGCTCCCCATTCTCAAAGGAAACTGCAGGTTTCTCTTCCCTTCCCTTGTCACCCCTAAGCAGCACCACTGATGTTCAGCCTGTTCAAGGGTCTATTCCCAGCTCAGGACAGCTGAACACCCTGTGAGTCACAGCTCCCAAAGGGAAGGACAAGATGAGACATGTCATCCCCAGAGAGAGAACTGGGAAGCCATCCTGCCACATACCAATTTCAAACCGAGGAGTAGCTGCCACTCTAACCTGCTATTAAGGATTATACAACAGTAGCTCTTTTGGCAGCAGATGGGAGCGTTTCAAAACAATGGTGCTTTTCATTAGATTCCACTGTGTTTCGGGAAGCAAACACAGACATAACAGGCCTTTCCAGAAAGCATGGTAGCAAACTGACAAAGTACTTGAGATGCACAACTGGGTTCAGTGGCACAGTCATTCTGAGAGCATGCAACCAGGACAGCTTGGGTAATGCAAACAGCCAAAAGTTCACTTCATCTTCTGAGCATAGGGCTGGGGGAGGACATTTTTATTGTCTTTCCTTACTGACTGAGCTTACTGGTAAAAAAACCCTTGTCTCTAAAGATCATATCCCTGCTTCATTAAAATTTTATGGGAAAAGCAAAGATACTGAAACGTCATTCTAGCTTTTTCCTGGTCTTTAAAAAGAAGAAGAAGGATGATTTTTTTTAGGGACACTTGAACCTTCTTCCATGCAGGATGGGCCCTCTCTACACATTTATGGGCTACACAAACAGATTTGACAGCAGAATCAGCATCTGAACCATCTCTGCAGGCTGGAAATATGAACTCACATCTCCCTCCAGCCTCGACAGAAAGCATTCCCTCCTCAGCCCCGGTGAGCAGAGCCAACTGGCTGCTCAGCCTGAGTCCCAGGGCTCTAGACACAACACTCGCCAAGGGATATGCTGCTGAGTAAAGAACTGGGGAACACTGGCTCCTCCTTCATTAAAAAAGGGGATTGAAAATAAACACTGAGATCAACAGCTGAAAACAATCCAATAATTCTGAGAACCGCTCTGTGAAAAGTGAGAACTTTCTTTCCCTGCTAAAAGTTTTCTTTTCCATGTCATTCCTTTCTCCTCCCAGCTTCTTTAAGGAAAAAGCTGACCAAATGCTTATATACTAATCTGGTCTCTCTTCTTTTTGCAAACTTACCCAACAACAAGAGATAGATCTTTGACAAATAAACCCATCTTTCAAAAAACCAGATGACTGTGGAATTATGCCAGACATAGAATATTACCCAGCAAAGCCAGGGACTTCAAATACAAAACTCAGCCAATTTTCAACTTGCTATTTGTTCACAAAACCCAAACCAAAATAATGAAACTTCTCAGCTGTAAAGGGCACAGTGAAAATAAATACAGACATAATTTAAGGAGGATCCTGATTCTCTGCTATCCTAACATATAGGGCTCCAGACACATACTAGCCTAATACAGACTTCATGGGCTTCCTGCTTTCACCCATAATAATGGTTACCCATCTCCCTTCCAAGAAACCCTCCCTGAGGCTGATCCAGCCTTTCAGATGAGAACAGCCTGTGTGCAGGCTCAGATCATCAAAATCAACCCTGGGCTGGCTCTCATACTCTCCTGAAGTGTTCACAGAGGCCAGAAGTACAACTTCCTCCTGCTCTGTGTTCCTGCTAGTTCAGTACCCGCAGGTACCCCTGCCCTGCAACCTGCGGCACACAAAGTCCTTTCTCCCCAGATTAGAGGCTGGCAGTACCCAGCACTCCCCATGGAGACCACAAAGGCACATACCAAAAACCTACCCTGCACTCTGCTCTCAGCAGGCAGCAGCTCCCTGCCAACGGGAAACAAGCCACAGACCTACCAACAGAGCAAGCACAAAGATGGAAAATCAGGGAACATGAAGACTGTACATGTTTTGAAGCGCTCTTACCGTGTGAAGTTCTTCCTCACCCACCCATCCCCACCAAAAGAAGAACAATTCATTACTTTTCTGACCTGTTTTTTTAATCAGAGGAAAAGATAGTAATTATAGTCTGCCTGATTACAAATGAAATTACAAATCTATCCTAAGGGCACAATACTGTCCCCACCTAGATGTTATCAGCCCCCAAATCTCATTTAATCTTGACAGATGTGCAGTACCAAGGCACCACTACAGGAAACTCTACAAGTAAATTAATTTTATGAATAGTTTCTTCCCAGTATATGCAACCTCTTCCAAAAGACTTCTAATTTGTACAGCTTTTGTTAGGCATCCTATGTGACAAAATTCATCAGTAAAATAACTGAACATTTATGATGACTGAGCTCTTGCTAGGTTTCTGGCTTCTCTTTGATAACCTAACTGACTCAGCTTTATCAAGTGATTCCAAAGACCTACATTAAACCGTTTCCCAACTGAATCTACCTCTTTTCTTTGGAAACTTCTTACTATCTGTGCAAGCAAAACACTAACCACTAAGTTAATTTGGGGAAACAGTCACCTTTCCATAGGCCGTTCATTTCCCTAGGTTTTAACATTAAATCAATCCTGCTGACACAGGAGACTGTTCCCTGGCAGGAGCAGAGGAGGACACAGAGCGTTGTCTCTGCATTTGTCTCAGCATAAGCAGTTCTCAGAAGGAACATGATGAAGTGACAGATCTACTTCATCAGCTGCAAACTGGAAGAAACCTGCCAGCCTGAAGGGTGAGAGAACATTAACAAACAACTAAGAAGGCATCATCAGCACATCCTGTTATACCAAGACCTGAGCTGAGAGTTCCCAACACTGAATCTTCCCTCTGGCCAGGACCTCTCTCTTCAGGGAGCCTCAAGGACTTGTGTCTTCAGGGAGATGTAGACTTGCAGGTACATTCAACAGCGCAGTCTTGTCCTGCTGCAGATGAGCAAACAGCTTGGATCCCCTCGGTTCTGAGACACCTTTAAAAACATCTGTCCCCAGCAGAGCAATATGAAAGCCCTGATTCACCCAGGACTTCTTTTTCAGTGTGTTACCTGACCTACTGGAGCCACAAAAAAGAAGAGCTGACCACACGCCCAGCCAGCACCAAGCCTCCTGGGCAGCCACAGAAATGCCTCCTCCTAATTGCTTTCAAATCAGCAAATGAAAATCTCCCAGCCTTGCTTTGAGGTCACAACATGGGAACACAGCTCTGTACATGTTCTAACCTTTCCAATATTTGTTCCTGACCCCACCAGCACACATTGATTTATGAGGCCTCACAGTGCGTTTTATTACTGTCTTTGTTAATGTCTACTCTCTACATGTCTGTGAAGAAAAATGAGTGGTAGATGAGTAAAACACTGTTAGTTTTTCATCATCTGTTCCCTCCTGATTGCTCAAGTTTAGCAAGCAGAGTATTTTGGCCTTGGCTCATAAAACTGCCAGTGCAATATTGAAAGAGAAGTTAAAACGCATGTAAAACAAGAGGTTAAGAACCTACCTAATCTCTTATCACATGGAAAAAAAAAAAAAAAAAAGGAAAGGTTAGATTGCAAATGTGTTTTTAACTAACTCTTAGAAAGGCTACAGCAATATTTTTATCAGACATGAAGAAGTCCCCAAATTATTGAAGGCTATGGATGAACACCACCTCAGATCACAGCAAGTAAAACTCTTTCCAATTTGTATAAATTTGCTCATAAAATATCACACACATCTGCTGATCATTCCAGGAATGTCATTTTTAACATACTTACTCTCTATAAAATCATTCTATTTCAATACCACTATAAGGACAATTCTAATAAACAAGAGAACATGTGCTAGACACATTCTGCTCAGGATGTCTGCAGTCAACAAGTGGTTAAGGGTACACAAAAGCTAATGCCTTTAGAGGCTAAATTCACATAATTAAGGGATTTAGCAGAAGATCATTTGGTATACCAGTTACTGCTTAGGACAGACATTTTTGGGAAGAACAAGCATTTTCAGATAGAGAATATGGGGTTTGTCTCTGCTTACCTGAGCCATTTACAGCTTTAGGCAAAACCACTCATTTTTATCCTTTTTCCCTAGCAGAGACCTACCCAGCCCTGTCTGCTGAAGTCTTGCTTTTAATTACAGGTGGAATACAGTGGTCTGCTGAGCACTTCTTCCTTCATAGAGACCTGGTTCACATGTGTGTATTTTCCTTTAGGCTATGCTTTATATTCCTTTTTTATTTTTTAACAAGGGTAAGCAAAGGGGAAATGCAGCATCCTCAAACACTGAAAGACTCGAGACAGGCTGTCTTGCTGACCTGCCCTTAAACATCACTGATGCACCGACTGATACCTGCAGCACGAAGCAGAAAATGAAATTTGACTCCTGCCTCAGTTTCCAAACAGCAGAACTAACAGATGATTTACCAGTCTGTCTTGCTTCCATGCTAAATTCTTCTTTCCAGCTTCACTCAGCCACTGGTATTCAATGATGAGAAAGCTACAGGAACTGAAAAAGCAATTCCCAGGGTCAGTGTCAAGTTAACCAATGCTCAGAACACTTGCAATTTATGGTCAACTGATCAGTTTTTTTCTTTAGGGAATGAACTCATCCTGACCTAAAAGAACACACTGAGAGTAACACTATAAAAGTGGAACTGAACAAGCAATGAAAAAGAAACTATTATGCAGCTATTATGAGCATCTGGTCTTAAAAGCTTTCAGGGAATGCTGCACAGGGTGTCAGAAAGGACATGATTTAAGCAGGACACTTGGGACCAAATTTTACAGCCCTTTCCTGTGACTTCAAAGGCCACATATATCTTTACATAGTCTTGAAATGGAATTACTTTGTAACATCCAAAAAGATCAGAGAGAAACATTTGAAATACCTTTGCCAACATGTTTAGCTATTCCTTTGGGGAGGGGAAAAAAAAGACACCTTGGAGACAGAGAAAGCAAACAAAATTAGCATTAAAAGATTATTTATTTCTGATTGCAACTGTTCTATTTACTGACTTCCAAAATTACCTATGCTGCCTGCCCTTTGCTAGCACTTATTCTTAGATGTTATTATTGGTAATTGCCGTGTTATGATTACAAAGCTCTGGCATAAACCTCAAGACCTCTTTTGGGTTTCTGAGAGCAGAATATTCACATGCTCTTCTCTGACCTCATGTTCCTAATTATTCACTCTGCATGCCTATATGTAACTCACCACCAATTGAATCAACCCAAACCCCAGCAGATTTACTAGCTAGTCTAGAGAAATCTGGGTGCTTTATGATAAACCATCTTCATTCTTTTGAACTTACCTTCCTTTCCAGGTTACTTTACAAACTGACTACAAAGTTTCTCTTGTTATATACACCATGGCCAGACACATTGCATTTGATGCAAATGCCAAGAGGAGTCCAGTCCAAGCAGTAAAGTATGAGCTAATTCCCATCCACAGCTAACATTCTCCAAAGGAGAGAAGGAATACTGATTTAAGCAGCAAACACTGCCTGAACAACTAAATGCTTCCTCCTGAACCCAATGGACACAGCTGGGATGCAGCTGTTCCTACCACAGCAGTGCAGGCAGCAGCTGCTGCCAGGGAAAAGGCAGCAGCTCACACAAGAGAGGAACAACCCATCCAGAAGGTCTCACAATCCAGATCTGGCCACCACAACTGCCAAAACTGGACCACCCCAGCTGGAAAATATTTTAGGGAGGTATACCTTCCTGGAAGGTTCAGTGAGAAGTTGCTTCCTGAAAATCTAGCAAGAATGTATCTTAAGAGTTTTATCTATTATGCCAAAGTTAACAGGGAGAACTGCAAGGCCTGGGTCAAAGCCAGCTAATCCAAAGGCTTGCTCGTAAATACACAGTGGAAAACCACTCTACTTCAGAGCCTCCTGCAGAAATACGTACAGGAAGTCTCTGTTTTACCCCTTCCTCTGAACCAACTGTGCCAAACAAGGCTCAATGTTAATCCTGCAGTAAGCACATAAGCAAAATAGCAAGTCTTTGAAAATATCTGAAACACAGCTAGCTGTGAACACTTTATAGCTAAATTAAGCTAAGTTTGGACCACATAATTACTTTAAGGAGCTTTTGTTTTTAAATAAATCACTTGTGGTGAAAAGAGCCGGAATGGCAGTTACAGCGACCACAGCCACCTTCTTTACAGGCTGGGTACAACACCAGCTGCACTAGACTACAGTGCTCCTGCACATCTGTTTCTACTAACTTCACTGTGGAGCCACCTTCCAATCTCAGAAGAATCACATCTCCTTGGACCTCTCCTTCTTCTTCCATCCGCCCAGAGAAGCTCTGCCCACACATTTTTCAGTTTCAAAAGAGAAACTAACAGGTTTCAGTCCCAGCATCATTTCTACAGGTGTCTCATTACTGTGGCTCCTGCTCTCCACATCCGATGGGCTCACACCTATGCAGAACCTAAATCACTTTGAGCTGGTATGATGCAGAGGGTAAGAACCCACTTGTTTTCCTCCTTGGTTATTACAAGAAGCATGTAGATGATCACAGTGAGGTCTCCAACCTCCGCGGTTTAATCAGGACAGTGTGTCTAGTGAAACCACCAAAAAAAGAGCTGACTGTGCTGGTAAATCCCACAGCAGGTATTCATGCCCAGAGGATGATAAGTTAAGGTCACCAGCAAGCCACAAGTTTAACCTCTACCATGCTGTACCAGACTTGAAAAAGTGACAGGACTGAGAGTTCTGGCACACAGCCACTCACTGCTCCTATGTCTGGGGACTCAACTGTCCAGGAAATAAGAGTAAATCTGCTTTTGGCTTTATAGTATGGTGCACACACTGTTACAGATTCAGGTAATAGTGAAGATTCAACACAGACTGCCGTGGGTTTTTGAGGCTGAATTACTCAGGCTCCCTCCTCAATCTCATACTGCCTTATATAAAATGTGTTTCTCCTAATACAGCTTCATAAAGGCAGGTCTCCCCAGCATCTTTTTAGCCTTGCAAACACATGAGACTTAGTAACTACATTTATGTAGGCAGGTTTAGATTATCAGCTGCTTACAGTGGCTACCTTAAAGATCAATGCAATTTTTTCCAGATGTTACTTAAGGTCTGTTTACCATACATAAAGTTCTATTTATTGTATATGCTGGATTCTCTCTGCAGTTGTGTTAAAGAAGCAGATTCATGTTATGCATGTGATCTACGTGTAGAGTGCACAGTCCCAAGTTTTAGGAACCATTCCAGTTAGTAAGTTATAATGATTAAAAAACAAAATACAGTTCATTGCTACAAGCATCATAATCATGAGACATAGTAATTTCTTTAATAGCACAAATCAGCCATTTTAAAATAGGAAATATTTGGATCAATGGGTTCTTCAAAGATACTCATAAAGAATATAATTCAGCACAGAATAGCCAGCTCTTGAAGACTCAGACTGTGGCCATTTCAAATAACAATTGAAATTATATTTGTACTGCTGACACTAAATAAATAAAATTTTAAGAGTAGATGCAGTACAGACAATAAGGGAGGAATTCCCATGCACTAACTTGGAAACATCTCATTCCCAAATACATTCCCAAATATATCCCAAAGAGCCAGGCAAGGCTTCCCCTCCCAGGCACATTCTGTTCAGTTTTCTCTCCTATTATTCTCACTGCTAAAGAAGCCACAGCTGTTTCATATCAGGACACCCAGTGTTTGTGAGCCACCCCCAGGCAGGGACCTGGTGCGGAGCAGGCGCTGCCAGCTCATCCCAAGGCACATCTGTGCCCTGCTGGGTACAGCACTGCCCTCAGTTTCCCTTGGTAGATCTGGAGTGCCCTGCTCTCACCATGGCTTTACACTGGATGGTATGAGTTTCTTTTCCCGAGGTGATTAGTTACTGAGGTGTTCTTTTAAAGGAGCGAAGGCACAGGCCTGTGGAACAGCCAGCCAGTTCCTATGACAACTTTCCACTGCAGCCTGGCTGGAGACCATTAATCCACTTTCCCCAGGCCAAGCAGCTTCTCCGTGGTAATGCTGCTTTGTGTAGGACTGTCACCAGTGCCCAAGCAATGGCAAATTCCATGGTACTGAACCACCCAGACCCCACTGCCCTCCCTAATTTAAAACTCCCACAGAACGATGGGTTCAAGGGTGCGACTGCATGACCGCACTTGTGTCTCTTGCTCAAGATCTCAAGGGAAGAGCTGTGGTCAGCCCTTCTTCCTGCACCTCCTCACAAGTCAGTATCTACAATTCCTGCAGGATGCAAAGGCTGCAAGACCCTCTTGGCTTGTCCTGGAGCACCAGACCTGCTCTGCAGCCAGCCCGTGCCATCCCCAGATAGCAGCTCACGCTGCAACCCACCCATCACTTTTCAACAAGCATTATTTTATTAAGCTGAACTACAAGTAAGTGTTATGATGTGATTAAATAAAGCTATCTGTTTTTTCAATAAGTATCATTTAAACATTGTATTCTAAGAGTTTGCTTCCATTCTACTTCCAATGCAAAAATAATATACTTGTATATTTTTAAAGGAAATAAAACACTCCTTTCAGTGTTCTCCAAAAAGCACAATACCACAATGTTTATCAGCAAACACCACACTAAGCTTTCTGTTTAAAAAAAAAAAAATTCCCCTGAAAGTTAAAAAAAGTCTAGGATAAATATTGCTAGTGATTTTAAGAAGGGTCTATTAGCTTTCTCTTCAAGTTATATTAGGAATCAAACATGACAAGGAGTGATAGTTCTAGGGGGATATTATTATCATCATCGTTATGATGATTAAAAATTGCCTGCAAACTGGAAATTTGCCTGGGAAAGTTTCAGCCTGCATCTGATTTTTGCTAGCGTATATCCCAGAATCATCGTATAACACTACTGCTACCAGTGCAAATATACTAACAGGCTGGTAATTTCAAACCTCAGCTGAAAACATCTCTCCCATTCTTACAGCTTTTCTCCCCATTTCTCTCTGCAATTGTACTTAATTCAATGGAGCATTCTAAACGCAGTTCGGTGGTGCATTTGCCATACAATTAGTTTGAATGACGCCGTACAGAGTAAAGGTTGTATTGTGCTATATAATGAAACCACATCTATGCTTGAACAAACCCCAACTGCTGTTAATCAAACCAGCAGGTTCCTGAACGATCTTTTGGACTCTGTACTAATGGAAATACATTATTTTAAATAGGAGTTCCACTCTAAAAGATGTTTAGGTTGACATGGCTGATAGGGACAGTGACAGACTTCCTGAGCTAAGCTGATTGATTTGCATGTAAAACACTGGGGTTTTTGCTCAGTGCTGGAACTACAAATTCAGCACTTGAACCAAAGATCAAAATGCAGTTTTGCATTTTGTTTCTGGTTTTCAGTGAAACCATGCAGCACCTGGAAGGACCTAAAGTTTTCATATTTTCAGTTCAATCACTAGTGATAAATGAGTATTTGGATCAACACATTTCAGGTGACAATGTTACTCTAAACTGACAGGGAGACATTTGTAAGTGACTACTTAGAGAGCATTTTGCAATCTTTGATGCTCAAACAATAAATTTTACAGAGCTAAAAAAAATATTTCAGAACATGAGTGATTATGGCTTGGGAGGAATGTTCTCAAGACCACGTCAAGGAGGAGCCCTAGCATCCAGCTTGGCAACCTTTAGATACACTAGCAAGGGAATAAACTTGAGCGTTTCATAATCTCAGCGGTTCCAGGAATTTTCAAAACTGCCTGTGCAACAAGAAGCAGTACTGTCGTATTAAGTCATCTGCTCTATCAGAGAACCAGTGTAGGTTTCTTTCCATCATACATTTTGCAACAGTATTTTTGGCACGCAAGGAGGGATTTAAGGAAAAAAAAAAAAAAAAGAGTAAGCAAAATGCGAGGAAAGCAATCTTGCACTGGTTTGTTTTATTTATTTATTTCCTCAGTGCCTCGCTCCTGGCTTTGGGTTATCAGCTCCAGCCTGACACAGCCGGACTGCCAAGAGCAACTCGAACGGAACGGAGCGGGACGGGTGACAGCGAACCCTCGCCCCGACCCAAGGCTGTCCGGGACCGCGCTGTTCCCTCCGCGCCCAGGGACGCGGCACCGCCGCTCGCCGCCTCTCCCGGCCGGGCGGCGGCCGCCCCGGGGACACCCGCGGGCGGGAAGGCGCCGCCGGGACCCTCCGGTCCACGTGGGGCGGAAGGAAAGCGGAAACGGAGGCACCGGGTGCCGGCCCCGGCTCTGCTCTCACACACCGTGCCGGGGGCTCGGGCGGCGGAGCGAGCAAGGAATCGCCGCGCTGCCCCGGCCGGGGGCAGCTCGGGAGGGCTGAGGCACGGCGGGGGGCTGCCCTGCCTGGGGCGGG
>NC_031775.1:22047151-22053473 GCF_001522545.3 Parus major
CCGGGCCCGCCGCACGACCCGCCGCCCAGGGAGCGTCGGCAAAGTGCCGCACCGGCACTCGCTGCAGCGGGGCCCGCCGGGCCGCCAGGATGAGGGGGAGCCGGGAGCGTCCCCCTGTGAGGACACACTGCGGGAGCTCGGCCTGTTCGGTCTGGAGAAGAGAGACTGAGAGGGGATCTCATCAATGTGTATAAATATCTCAAAGGCGGGCGCCAGGCTCTTTTCAGTGGTGCCCAGTGACACGGTGACCAGATGACAGCAATGGCCATAAACTAAACCACAAGAAGTTCTGTCTCAACATGAGTCACAGAATCACAGAATGGGTCTGGTTGGAAGGGACCACAATGGATTGTCAGGTCCAACCTCTCACTCAAGCAGGGTTATCCTTGAGCACATGGCACAGGATTGTGTCCAGATGGTTCTGGAATATCTCCAGTGAGGGAGACTCCACATCCTCCCTGGGCAACCTGTACCAGTGTGTTCACCCACACAGCACAGAAGTTCTTCCTCATGCTCAGATGGAACTTCCTGTGCATTAGCTTCTGCCCTTTGCTTCTTGTCCTACTGCCCAACACCACCGAGCAGAGGCTGGATCCATCATCTTGACACCCTCCCTTCAGATATTTATACATATTAATGAGGTCCTGTCTCAGTTGCCTCTTCTCAAGGCTGAACAGGCCTCAGGCTTTCCTCATATGAGGTGCTCTAGACCCTGACCTTCATCAGACCTGCTCCAGATTGTGACCTTCTCTGATGAGAAAAAAACTTTATGCTGAGGGTGGCAGGGCACTGAACAGGCTGCCTAGGGAGGTTATAGAGTTTCTTCCCTCCTCGAAGACACTGAAAACCAACCAGGACATGTCCCTGTGTTATATGGTCTGGGTGACCCTGCCTTGTCAGGAGAGTTGGACGGAATGATCTCCAGAGGTCTGTTCCAATCCTAACAATTCTGTGATTCAATGTGGCAACCCAGAGAACCACACAGCCCCTTCTCAGCTTTCTCCAGGGCCTGGCATCGCTCCAGACAGAATCTCTGGGGCTGCACCCCCAGGTCTCCACCTCCCTGGCCTGCCTGAACTCCACAGTTCTGTCAGCCAGCCTCAGTGTTGCTATGTACCACATGAAGCCCTTTTTCAAAGTGTGTTACCAGGCTATTTTACCAGGTTAGTTTGCCATTGAGTTACAATACCTTGAGCCAGGAGCTTTAGGAAGCATAGGCTTCAGTATCAAATGAAAACCTAGTCACTCTACTTTGACATCAGCTCCCCATACTGTACAATGTTCATTTCTTTTTAAGCTCCACAATCTGGCTGAGAGAGCCAGAGCTTTGGTTAAAATTATGTGATTAATCATTAATACTTTGGGGAGCATGTCTGCAGCATGGGCTGGGACAAGGCTGAGGTCGGTGTGTGCCCCATCTGCTGCCAGGAGGGTGGTGAGGAGGTCCCCAAGCAGCTGGGGTGGAAGGGGGTAATGGCTGAGGGCTTAGGCAACAGTGACCACAGCAACAGGCAGGTGTGTCCCATCCCAGTCTAATGTGAGCACAGATGACATCCCTCATATCTCCAGGCACGGCCAATAGGTTGGACAGGCTGAGAGGATCATTGTGCAGAGCAGAAACTGCCCTGTGGCATCACCTCAGTTGTCCCATGGTGGGTCAACACCACCACCAGAAGTGCAGAGCAAAACAACCATCCCCAGTAAAATAAGCTTCCCTTTTTCTGTCTGTTTTTCCTGACCCTGGAGGTCTGGAAAAGGCCTCACATTGGGATTCTGGCCACCTCAGGTTAATCCCTGTCAGCGACAAGGGTGATGGCAACCCTCCATCTACCAGGCCCATGCTGCTGTGCCAAGCCACTGGAACACTCATTCAGTCTCCTTTCCTGTGCCTCAGTGGTAGCCAGAGGCTGGGGATGTCTACCTCCATCTGCCAGTAGCTCTTCTGTCCCCACTGCCTTTCCTTTATCTCCCCAAGGACTCCTTCAACTTTTCTTATTGCCCTCTACTCTGCTCCGGGTGATAAGGCTCTGCCTCTGGCACTGTGACACACAGCTGGGTAGGGTTTTGCTGACTTGGATGCACTTGGCCCATTGTACCTCTCCAGGCTCTGTCAGGCTTGCTCCATCCCCTTCCAAGGGGATCCCCCAACAGCACCAGAACTTTTAGTTCTGGCTGTAGCAAAGCCCATTTTTGGTGCCAAGCCTCTGGCAGGGAAGCATTGCCTGCCAGGGAAGCTTAGTCTGCACTTCCCAATACCCTGGGACATCTCACAGCACCTCCACCAAGCCTCCAAGCAAGAGATTTCGCCTGGAGATGAAGCCACCTGTATTTGTCATTTCCATGCATCCTCATGGCAGGGTCCCTCCTGAAATATCTGTCTGTGTGTCTTTCCAACACATAACCCCAGAAGAGCCACTGAAGGATGACTAAAAATGTGAAATGGCTTTTCTGTGCAGGAAAATAAAATAGACATTTCAGCCTAGAAAACCTTTCAGCCTAGGTGAAGTGAGGTAAAGCAGAGGTCTGCAAAGTTCTGCACAGGGAGGTGGGTGGGGAGAAACCATATCCCAGCTCTTCCACTGTGTCCCACAAGCCAGGGACATGGAATGAAATTAGCTGGCAGCCACTCTGAAACATGAAAAAATATGTTTCTTCACAGAGTGAGTTATCAGACTGTGGATTACAGAGCACAATGGCATGCAGGACGTGAACTTGCACTGATTAGATAAGGGCCCGCAAACAGAGATGTGACTGCTGTCTGAGAAGCTCCAGAGCTGCAGACAAACAGAAGTAGAGAAGTTATACCAAAGAAGCATGAATCTCCCACTGTGAGAAACAAGCTCCTGAGTCAGAGCGATCCAGCACATCCATTTTTCTATTTTGGTATTTTGTTTGTATGTGTGCTACTAAACAAATGCATCTGTCCTCCTTATGTGTGTGTGTTAACCACTTACATGTTTTCTCCCTGACTTCGATGCCCTGACCCAAAAAGCTCTCCCTCCTGCAGGGGATCAGACCTACCTGTACCACAGGAGATCTGGTAGCAGCCTCCTGGAAGACACTGGGATCTGCCTTTTTCCAACCGCTGGCAAGCATTTCCCTCTCACAAAGCAGCTGTGGTGAGACTGGGTGGTGAAACAGCTCCCCAGAGCATTAGTATCACGGGCTGTGCTGGCCAGGAGGTGTGTGTCCCACTGCTGTGTGTGCACAGCTCAGAGTACAGCTTTTCCCTGTGACTCACAAGCCCAGGCAGATTGCAGCTCGGGAGATAAGTGATTTAATGAGCCTCGTCAGCAGGCAGATGCTGTGCAGAGACTATCACAGAGCTTTAAGGAGTCCTCCTGCTGTCTCACATACAAGACTTGATTTTTGAAGTAACTAGGAGGTATGGAATGGTCCTGGGTAATTTAATCTCTAATACAACCCATCGTTTTTCATTGGTGTACAGTTCTTAGCTATGGGGCTTTTTCTCTTTGGTTTTCTGCTTGTTTTCTAGCCTTATAAAGTTCCCACTGATGCCATGTGTCTCTGTGTCCCAACAGTTACTCAAGTGTCAAGGTTTCCTGATGCTGAACACATCATAGGTACTGCCCTGCTTTCGGTTTGTGCCCATCTCATATCAGGTCTGACATGCCAGTGTTCAGCTTCTCTTTAACCACAGAGTCACAGCCTTGTTCCGCAGGACAGCAGTGCTCACTGCCATTTAGTGACTCTGACCCCTTGTACTCATTCAGCCACACGGTTCCAGCAGTCACATCAGCAACCAGCAGAGGTCTCAAATGTTTCATGCAGCCTCCTTCTGGGTGTGTAGAACGATGTCAGAACACCTTGACCCATTGGGAGGCAAAGGGTCTTGCCCCATAGAAAAGACCAGCACTTCTATTACCATATCGTTCATGTGCTGGAGGAGACTGACACTCCAAACTCAGCTGTTAGGCTACTGATGTATGGCAGTGTAAAACAGCATGAGTGAGGAAGCCAGGGTAAGCTGCACTCCACTTTTCCATGACAAAGAGAACCACAGAGGCCTCTATCATCAGTAATAAGCATCAGAACAAAGTCATCAAAACAATGTCACACACATAACTAAGCAGAGCTGGAAACTTCTCTGTTCTGTGATCATTTACTCACAGTAGTAAACACCTGACTTAGGATATTGTAATGCAAATTAGGAGATATTGAGGAAATGGTAAAACACGCTTGTGTGAGGAGTATGTGAAATACCTGTGGAAAAAAAAAGACCAAGGAGAGGATTTCTGCCCTGGCAGTGTGAGCCAGGCAGCACAGGCCAGGGCAAGGACAGCTGGCAGCCCCTCCTGTGCCAAGGCTCTCTGCCTGGGATGCTCTGCCTTCAAAATGTGAGCTGCTTGGATAATGCAAGCGTGCAGCTCATGCCGCAGGTGCACATTGAGCTACCTGCACTGGAAGTATTGCTCAACCACAGCAACAACTCTTTTGGAAGTCACAACTCTCTCCAAAGACACCCCTGGCTTGTTTGTTCTCCCTGCTTATTTGCTGGAACTCCCTCATGCTGTACTCTGGTCACCCATGAGGACAAACAGGGATAAGTGGAGTAGAGGAGCAGAGAATCAGTGCAAATCTCTGTGGCATAGAGATGTACAGCAGTGGACAGAATCCAAATATTTGCTCATTTCACCATGTTTATCACACTTGTATCACAATTAAGTTGTTTTTCCACCTCACAGCTATATTTTGTGCTGCTGCTCCCAGAAATTAGTCACTTCTAACTGGTCTCTTGGATGTCCTGCACTAGGGTGCAGGCAGTGCACTTGGGCTGGAGGTGGGGTGTGCATGTATCCCCCTTCCTGCCAGTGATGCAGCCCTGGGTACTCCCAGCAAACCCTAGCCCATGGGAGGGCCAAGCCTGCTTGCATGGATAGTAGAGAAACTAAAGTGTTTCAGTTCCTGGCAAACAACCTGAAGGTAAAATCCTCCCTATGTGTCACCTATGGTACATCTGGACTGACCATTATCAGTCTTTGTCCTGGTCACACTGTCCTCCAAGCATATTCCCAACTCTGCACCCTAACAGCCTCCATCCCCATCCCACCGAGATCCCACACAGCCATAGGCACCCTGGTCCTTATCAGAGAAGAGCGGCTGGAACCACCCCTCCCAGGACACCTTCAGTGAAGACACAGATGCACAGCACAGTCTCCCTTGAGCACTGGAGGGGACAGCTGGGGATACCCCAGCAAGTGATTTGTGTGTGTGTGTGCACGCACCTGTGTGTCTGTCTGTTTCTTGGGTGCCTACCTGACTCACTCCTTCTCCACCTGCCCATTTCTGCCAGCTTCCTTCTGTCTCTTCCTTTCTGCCTCTCCTTGCCAGTGCATCTGTGCGTCTCTCTGAACGGCTGCTTGTCCCTTTGTCTCTCTGGCTCCAAGCATGTGGACGTTTGTGTCTTACTGTGAACACGCCTGACCCTTTTCGCATGCCTGTGCATCCATCTGTCTCTTTGTGTGTGTGTGTAACCTCGCCCATTGCCTGTGTATGTTTGCATGCTCCTTCTGCGTCCGTGTGTCCGTCCATTCCCCTACATCCCTCCGTCCGTCCGTCCCGCCCCGTGCCCCGCCCGCGGCCACAGCCTCTGGACGCCTGTGCATCCATCTGTCTCTTTGTGTGTGTGTGTAACCTCGCCCATTGCCTGTGTATGTTTGCATGCTCCTTCTGCATCCGTGTGTCCGTCCATTCCCCTACATCCCTCCGTCCGTCCGTCCCGCCCCGTGCCCCGCCCGCGGCCACAGCCCTTCAGCACCGCGGCTCACGG
Organism: Parus major; assembly: GCF_001522545.3. Classification (NCBI taxonomy): domain Eukaryota; kingdom Metazoa; phylum Chordata; class Aves; order Passeriformes; family Paridae; genus Parus; species Parus major. The sequence continues at coordinate 22,052,943 of NC_031775.1, forward strand.
ACAGCTCCTGCCACCTCCTGCCGCGACGGCACCGCGCACCGCACCCCGCACCGCACCGCACCGCACCGCGCACCGCACCGCGCACCGCACCCCGCACCGCGCCCCCTCCCCTCCGGAGCGCTCCGCCCCGCGCCCCCTCCGCGCCGCGCCGCGCTCCGCCCCGCCGTACATAAGCGCCGGCACCGCCGCCGGTCCCGCTCCGCCGCCATGAGCTACAGCACGGAGCCGGCGGCGCTGGCCGCCTCCTACCGCCACCTCTTCGCGGAAGCCCCGCGGCGCCCCGAGATGCCGGTGGGCCGGTGGGCACGCCAGGGAGCGGAGCCGGAGGTGGTGCGGGAGCGCGGCGCGGAGCCGCGGCGGGCGCGGGGCAGCGAGAAGGAGCAGCTGCAGGGCCTCAACGAGCGCTTCGCCGGGTACATTGAGCGGGTGCGGGTGCTGGAGGAGCGGAACCGGGCGCTGGCGGCGGAGCTGGCGGCGCTGCGGCAGCGCTCGGACGAGCCGCGCCGACTGGGGCAGCTGCTGGGCGGGGAG